>NW_026926656.1:0-28567 GCF_032062105.1 Saccostrea cuccullata | reverse complement strand
TTACCGTTCGTTAACTGTTCACTTTGCGCTCGCGTTCGCGCTCCGTTTGCGTTCTGTGTTCACTCACCGTTCACCGTTCACACATCGTTTACCAAGTTGCGTTCAGCGTTCGCAAATCGTTCACCCACCGTTTGCTCTGCGTTCGTTCACCGTTAGTTCACCGTTCGTTCACCGTTCAGGTGGGAAAGTAGAACGTTTCAGGGACTGTAGTTATCAGAATGTCAAAAATTTTGCAATTTTTTTGTAGAACATTTTTAATTGAAATAGAAGACATAGGATCGGGGAAGGAATCAAGGTACTTGTACACTGTAAGGGTATTTATGATATATTCTCCCACATACAGATTGTTCTCATCATCCACACAAACACTACGGGGACCGTATACCCCCTGTTGCCATGTAAATAATAGAGACAAAAATTGACCGTCTTGATCAAGGAGGTAAATAGTATCACTTAAACGATCACACACCAGAATGTGAGCGAAGACATCGGTGCAGATTTCATAGGGGCAAAACACTGACTTCTGACCTCTACAGAAGAACCTGTGTTGCCTTAATCTATTCACCACCACTACTCGCATATGATAGTCTGAAGTACAGATATCTCCATTGATGTTTTCTGTGATGAATTGTGGGGATTTGTAAAGTTCCCCTCCTTTGTTATCTCTCAGTATGTTATGAAGTTCTTTTCCTGTTTTGTTGAATCTTGTGACTTTATCCTCTCTATCTTTCCTCATACCCACTAGGATCTCCCCGTTGATGTGCGCGTAGTATATGCTGTAGGGTTCCCAAATCCCAGTGTTGATGAAATGGGTGATGTTCTTATCTTGTGCTAGCCTGTTGATGGCTTTCCCGACTTTGTCTGTAAAGATAAGATCTCCGAGCTGTGTGATTGTATGGTTACCCTCCTGTCCACCTGTAACTTTTATCTTTTGTATCTGTTTGCCATGTAGATCTGTTTGAATAATTTTTCCATCTCTGTCACTGCTCCAAAGTTTGCCAAGTTGATCTAAGGACATATGATATATACCATTGATACATGGTACATTGAGCTCCCTTATCTTCGTGATAGAGGCAGACAGACGCATAATTTAATTTTTGGCAGATTCCTTTCTGTCTTCTTTCATCTGCTTTATTGAAGGTTTCTTTGCTGCACTGAAGACTCTTTCAATGGACCTTTTTTTTCTCGTCTCTGCCCTAGTGTTGGGAAAGTTTACTTTACCCAGTAATTTGAGGACATAACTTTTGATGTAATGACCTGCAGTAAATTCTGGTGTGACTGGTTTTGTTATCTCTAGTATGGACTGGATCTTTGAATTATTCTCAAGCAGTAGGATGTGGGGTTCTGTAAAGGACACGCATTTGTTAAGCTCTTTTAGAAGGTTATTTAGATAAGTGATGTAATCATCTAATGCCCTGTACTGGGTGTGAGGATCTACAAACAAGGAATTCTCTATCTGGTCTACCTCCCTCATGTTCTTAGATACGACTCATCCTCGGCTTTCATGAATGTTCTTATATTGTCCATGGTGGTTTTACTTCTGAGAAATCTTTTTTTTAATTTCTTCCTGTAAATCTTTCGAAATGGGAAGGTAGTATGCATGAATTTTGTGGATTTCTTGCTCTAGGAAGTCGACATATTGCTTTGCACGGAGATCAAATAGATCAGCTAATGTATGTAAGGAACGGTCTTCCAGTATGATGCATTTGAAACATACTGGAACGTTGCAAACTTCACAGAACATCTTCGTATCGTTAGTAGAGTGGATCTTGCATTTTTCAACAAGATGTTTTTCATGGCGTTGTTGGTATAAGACCACCTCATGGTTCTTGTTTTCTGAACTTTTCAGATGTTCATCTCTGCAATGTTTGCACAATCTTTCGTAACAAATTTTGCAATAAAACTCACAATTTCATTAGCATTTTTCAATGTCACATTTTACAAAATGTTGGTATGAACGTTGAATATCCATTTTAGAAAATGCCATCTGAATTGAGGCATGAAATGCAAATATTACAATTATCATACAACTGTAATGTATAATAATATTTACATAACAATTGCTCACAATCTAAAAAAGGAACAAGAACAAAAAAAAAAAAAAAAAAAAACAACGAACATTTCCAAGCTAGTATATCTATAAAGGATTATAATACATATATTTGTATAGACTTACCAGAAAACAATCACTTGAATAAATTTAATCATATTATATTTACTTTGAACACAATATTTAAAGTTTAAGCGATTCAAAGATATTATTACACAGTCATGTAGAATTAAAAAAATCGAGTGCAGGTACCTTGGCTCTCGTGAACAGAAACGAGTTAGTTGATTTACATATCAAAGTACTTTGGAATAATGGTGCAGTATGTCACATGTAAAAATATGTCCTTTACAAAATGATTACCTTTTGTCTTTGAATGTCGAGCTGGTAGTAAAAATGTATACTGATGATAATAAAAAAAATTATTAAATGTTTAGCAAAAAATGGCACCAGTGACATGCATCTCATTTCAGACCCATGGAATAAACATCAAAATGTTTCATGGAATAAAGTTTATTTTCTGTTGATTTGTTTATTTTTTTCAAAAAGTAAGATTTAAAATAGTCGTTCATTTAATTTTTTAGTGTTTTGTTATTTGAAAAATATTCGTCATTCAATTTGATGAAAATTAAAACATGATATTAATCCTCACAATCCTTACTGGAGTGTTTTAATGCTTCCTCATCTGTCGATGTACAAAATGTATCATTCTTATATTTTTTTTTACTTAAATATGCTGCAGAATGACGACAAAATCAGAACTCCAAGGGAAGCCTTGATTCATTCAAATGAACCTGAAAAGAGAATTGTTCATTCATAAAAAATCAAGATGTCCTTTGCGCACTTATTCATGGAGAGAATATGATCTATAAATAGAAATTAATACCCGGTATATCATTTCAAAGAACTGTAGCAATTGTAAAGAACATGCTAGATGTATAGCAATAAAAAGGATAGCAATAGTATTTTAGTATACATTAACAAAACTTTATTCAGTAAAATATGCCTAATTGTCTTATCTTCTCTATGAACATACGCGGCGTGCTAAACAATCTTGAATATGGGCCATGTCTTAAGAGCCCTGGGGCCAATTTTTTTTTTTTCAGATTTTTCACAAAGTATTCTTGTCCCAAGGGCTTCTGTTTGTTCTAAAAGAAATAATACATGCTGGAAGTTTATTTTACCTAAGCTGTCAGTACTGTCACAGTACTTTGATTTGAACTGTTCAAAATATAATAGATGGAAGTAGTGACGAATTTGCAATTCTATGTTTGTTTTGAAGATCCTGATTGTTTATAATAAACAATTCATAATGCATGAATATTTAGGAAACATGATGCTTTATTCAGCCAAGAAATATATTTCCCTCGGGCGGAGCCATATAGGAACATTTGTTATATTTTTTCTTAAATCTTAAGAATAAAAAAATATCTATTTCTGTTATAAAAATGTTAAATGTTTAAATCATGCACATTTTTGTGTATTTTTAAATGCCATTCGGGGCCCTAGATTGGTTAATAAAGTATTTTCTTTTATCTTATAACTTGTATCTTCATGCATATTTTAACACGGATTTATTTCACAGGCACTTGTTTTGGAAATATATTTTTAACCTATAGTATAATAGTACAGGTTAAAAATTTATTTCCGAAACAAGTGCCTGTGATTTATTTATACATGTATACGCCAATCCTTGCAGTCTATTTGTAACTTTTTATGAGGCATTATACAAAATTTATTAAAACAAAATTATGAAAATTCTTTCAAATTTATAAAATACAAGTATTACATGTATAAAAAAATGAATTAATATTGAAAGAACTAAAAAACCACGATCTATGATTACTCAACTAACCTGTTTAGAATTCTGTGGAAAAACACCAACTTCGCAGGCTATGGTGATGTAATCACTTCCATCAAACCTGAAACCGTACATTTTGGCGGCAATGGCAGTGTTGTTTTTGTAGTTGTCTATACTCTCCAGTAATTCGGTGTGTACAGTGCAATTTTCTGCTTTTCTGTTTTTAAACTAGTGTAAAATTCATTTTTTATCAAAGCTGAAAAAAAATGAAACACATGTTAATTATTTACTCATCATTTTAAATTCAATATAAATTTACATTAAAGATGCAACTGAGATATATTGCAATTTTATAACTTCTTACCTTATGGAAACAAAATGCAAAATAAGAGGATTATGAAATGAGCATTAAATAATATTATAATATCAGTTTGCCCTCATTTTAAAATATTATAGATGATTGCATGCAGAAGGTAAAGTAACGACCGTACTCGACGCACATTGAAATAAAAATCAAAACAAAATTACAGTTCTGATACACAAAACTATTCAATTTTTCCTGTTTCTAGAACTAAGTTTGATTTATGATTTAAAAAGGACATTACAAATAGGTGCCGAAGTACATGAGAGATATTTTAATAACTTTTTTGTTCATTTAAGATTTGAGATACTGTTTAAATCGGTAAACACTAGGAACATGCTAGGTTTATTTGTTCTTACTTTTGTTGATCCCACAAATCGACATGTTTCTCATTATTCGGTTGTCCAGCACCATCTACATTCACCACTGTTCCTGCATATGCTGTGCAAGTTTTAGGTATAACTGTATATCGATAGGCTGTAAATAGTAGATATTAACCGTATTATGTCGCTATTAAGTTATAATGTTTGATGTACATGAGGAAATCGGGAATTTTGAAAAGAAAAAAAAAACGTTTTAATATATGAATTAAAATTTGCAAACATATAAATAGACGGAACGAAATTTGGTTCTACTTCCTATTTTACAGAAACAGTCCGTTAATAATCAATAGTTTATCTGATAATGATTACGGAAAACTTCACTTGAGTTAACAAAATTCGCTTACACACAAATTTCATACCACAGATATAGTGAAAACACATATTCTTCAGTAACTAGAAACTAGGCAGCTTTAAATTTGGGTTATCAAGACTAATTATAAAACGAACCAGGGGTAAAATTATTTATGACTGGTGGCAGTATATGTTATATGACTTCATGCGTTGAAGTCACTCAACCAATCTAATTCTCATGTTAGTAGAAATAAGTCATTTCGTTCAATCATTTTCCATTTTGCATATATAACAGAGGGCAAGAATGTAAATACAAATATAAATATGATTCATGAAACGGCTCCCTCCTTCAAAAATGCCAGTGCCTTAAATTCAAAGCCTCTTAGCCTCTCAGTCATCCTCCTTACTAGAAGTGATCCGTAACAAGATACATAAACCCGGGTAAGTTATAAAATGAATTATATATAATATATTACTATAAGTTATGTGACATGACTGTTTTAGTTAATTTACTTGATCAACGACTTTATATATTGGTTACGATTAGGATGTACAAAATGCCAAGCAATCCACCTCTCAAATAAATTAATAAATCTGCAATAGCAAACAGAGTCTGATAATCGAGGACTATACCGGTATTAATGCGGCTGGCAGAATTACAGGGCTATTTCAGCTTATTTGTTCTATAAAAAAAATGTACATATACATCCTTTAATTGTGATAACTGATTCATTTGGAATAAAATAAAAATCAAACAAATTAAGATGGATAACAGAAACAAAATAACTAACTCGTTATTACGAGTTACATGTACCTACATGATCTTGTTTATACGCTGTACGTTGTCATAAATGAGCCTTACCAGCTCTCGCAGTAAAGGATTTAAGGACAGATGATAGAAACAATTTTTTTCTTTGAAAAAGATTTGATATCATGTCATAATTTTAGAAAAGTGAATGGTTCTTAGAATTTTTTCTTTTAAGAAATGGAATATGAAAAAGACTTGGAAAATATTAGTAATATTTCAATAAAAATAATATAGACAAATCACATTCAGTAAAGGTTTACAGGTGAAAACAAATTTCAGAATATGTTACCGTGGTGCTAAAAGTGATATATAAACTTTAAAAAAATATACCAAGCCAGGTGAATTTTAAGAGTAGGAACAAAATGACAAAAAATTAGCAATATCACATAGGCTGATTTTTACAATTTGGATTTTCCTAATAAAATTCACCTGGCTTTGTATTTTTTTCTTCAGTTTATATTAAACTTTTAGCACCAAGATAACATATTCTAAAATTTGTTTTCACCTGTAAACCTTTACTGAAAGTGATTTGTTTATATTTGTTTTTTCATTGAAATATTACCGGTCACGGTAGCCTAGTGGTAGAGCGTTCGCTTCGTGATCGGGAGGTCCGGGTTCGATTCTCGATCGCGGCGCCGCGTCATACCTAAGACTTAAACAAAGGTAGTGACTGTTCCTTCGCCAAGCGCTCGGCACTAGAAGTGAAAGTCACGGGTCTTTCGGATATGACCTTAAAAACGTAGGTCCCGTGTCACGGTAGGCGCTGGCACGATAAAGAACCCTCACTGCTCAATGGCCCTGAGTGCCGAGTATAGGTCTAAATTTGAAGCCCTTCACCGGCATACGGTGACGTCTCCATATGAGTGAAAAATTCTCAAGAGGGACGTTAAGCAATATACAATCAATCAATCATTGAAATATTACTAATATTTTCCAAGTGTTTTTTATATTCCAGTTCTAAGGAGAACAAAATCTAAGAACCATCCACTTTTCTAAACTTGTGACTTGATATTTAATCTTATTTAAAGAAAAAATTGCTTGTATCATCTGTCCTTAAATCTACATAATTATTTTTTCATTCAATATGCACATAAATCAAATAAATATTAGCTATGTTTTGATTTATTTAGAATATTGTTTTTAAACTGAATGGAAAAAGAGAGAAAAAAACACTATGTTTTATATACTTTAACTGTTTTATTATACCGATACAAATTTTAAATTGTAAAGATCACTTAAAAAAAA
This sequence comes from Saccostrea cuccullata, assembly GCF_032062105.1. Classification (NCBI taxonomy): domain Eukaryota; kingdom Metazoa; phylum Mollusca; class Bivalvia; order Ostreida; family Ostreidae; genus Saccostrea; species Saccostrea cuccullata. Next base: position 21,631 of record NW_026926656.1, on the reverse strand, counting down.
ATATCCCATTAACAGATTGACTAATCATTATTCTCATTACTGAATAGAATCACAATTTATATTTACTGAATTTTGATATTACAATTTATTAACAACAATTTTTTGAGAAAAATCAACAACTTTAAATATCCTTGAAGTAACACAATAAATCAAAGTTCTGAACAGGATAAGATTTCACTGTACAATATGTAACATGTACATATCATTTTGGAAAATTAAAGGTTTTTTGACAATTTGCAAATTTAAACAAATTGTTTATGGATGACATGTTAGCAGATGACACAGCGGTTCCAAAGGCTCCAGATCCACTTTCTACATTTTCAAGGATAAAATCGTTGTTCAATATTTCATTCATTAAGTCAGAATCTAGGAAATCAGCGGACACATTTTCAGAAGGAACTGCATTTTCTGAATTTGACAAAGTTTTAGAAGTTGCAGAAATGTTTTTACTTAAGATTTCGGACATTTCCCTTGTTTTTGCCCCACTAAGTTTGGAACTGTAGAATTTAATTGAAGATTCGCAACGATGTCCACTTAGCCCCATTATGTGTCGTTCCTCCACTCCCTAGTGATCTAGGGTTGTTATGCTTGTAGCACGGATACAATGATTGGTATACATTTTACTTAAGCTAGCCTCTTTACTTAAATTTGCCATGAACGAATAAAGTGTGTTTTTACCAGCGGCTGTATTCTCATACCATGATTCTTTTTCTTCATATTTTCCTTTATTAGGCGCTGCCAGAAATTTGGGTTTTCAGGGTGAAGCTTTCCAAAATACTTTTTGAAGGAGACTACTTGACAACGAGGATCATTGTAAAATAAAATAAACATAAATAAACATAAACAAACAGTTAATCCTTAATTCAAAATGTGAATTCACAAAATGTTTCAATACTAGGATTTGAATTTTATCAAAATTTTAAGGACCCCACCCCTTTATAAAAACATGAATACAACAATGTGTTTTACTCGCCAGGTTTGTCGTACATCTTGCCCTGTTTACCTGACATATCCTGCAAATCGTCGCCTCTGTTAATTTTTGTTTGCCGTTCCTTGACTGTTACATATTCCCTTCCAGTTGAATCCACCGAAATCGTAAAGTCAGTTTTTTGAAGTTCACGGAGATTTTCTCTCCTACGATTGCAGAAGTAATAGATAAATTCAAATATTGTTTTTTCTGCAGATTTTCTTGATTTTCAATGTTGAAAATAGTCTCGTATAGTTTATTCATATCCTCTTGTGTGAGAGGTTCCTTCGATTTCGGGTCACCAACACCAGACTTTTTTAAATTCACTAGCACTGCTTTAAACATTTCGTTAGCCGTTTTGAATCTATCATCATTTATAAAATCTTCCTTTCTCACCTTCAAATAATGTTTTTGTAAAACGTATCGCAGACTTCTTAGACTTCTTCGCGTATCTCTCTCTATCAACTTTTTTCATCTCGGCATAGAATTTTCGCAGGAAAGAATTCATTTAACTGGCAGGTTGTCTCTCAATTTCCGATAAATCCAGGTCTTTTTCAAGTGCATAGTTTTCTATGACAGACAGCGATGCCTTTATTAGTTTCTTAGTGTTTTGACTATCTTTGGAATCGAGCAGATTATCCTGTTCATTCTCGTCTAATGTATCAAACCGCTTCGCCAAGTTCAAGTCCTCTTGTCGTCTGTAAACGTAAGAAAATCACGTGACGCGCTGGCTAAAAGTTTATGGAGAGCAATTCGGGTTTTAATGTAAAAACTAGAAGATTACGCAAAACTGCGATTCGCATGACTAGCTAAAAAAAAAACTAACGCATGGCGATAAGCCGATTCACGGCGATTTCTAGGGAATTGCTCGGATCTAATCAGTTAATTTTATAAAGGGAAAAATCAGTTGAAGTATAATAATTATACCTATAAATGGCAAAGAGGGACAATGAGGGTTCTTTTTCAACCAACAACTACTTCTACTCTTGAAGAATCATCTGGTGCTGAGATGGGAAATAAGCTCATAATAAATAAAATATTTGGGTATACATTGATTGGAGGGTGGTGCCATATTCGGGTTCATAGATCAACTGTTACGTATACAGATCTTAATATATACTGACAAATTGTAAGTGAAATGGCAATGGTAAGACAGGTAATAAAATGTACATTTTATCTGATACCATTGTCATATAAGAAAATGTACTTTTGAACATTTTGACAAATTGAACAGCCAGAACTATCTTCTATATAAAAGCATTAATTGTATTGTAGGAAAACTGTTTTTTACAGCAAAATTGCTCACCTCATTTATTTTTACATATCTAAAATCCATTTGTAAACAATCTATGCAACTTTCTGTATTGTGTATTCACTCTGCCGTTACATGTATGTGAATCCAATTGTTCTGTTTGATTTAAACTTATATATTCAATAATTCTTATTCATCAATGAAGTATTCTGAATGCATTACAATCGGCGATGTATGAATTATTTTTTGCACAGCTTCCGCTAAATCAAGCACATTACTTATGTTATCGATTACTCAAATTTGTTAATTATGTGTCATGTCTTTAGATACAGAATTTTCAACATTCGGAGAATTCAATTTTGTACGCTGTCCTTGATAATGTCCGATTCAATGAGATATAAAGGTCTGCAAATCTTGAGGCGGTGTAACGTTGAATTTTGACCCGGGTTGAAAATTGATCCTGGGGTCATTTTTCAACGTTGAATAGTGAGACCAAAGGTGTTGAATTTAGACCCTAATCCGTTGAAAACTGAGCCGGGTCGTGGAATTTTGATCATGAAACCGGTTCTAAATTCAACAGCATAAAAACACATATTTATGATTGGGTTTTCACTACTGTGATTTAATTCATAGGTATAAGGTCCCGTTTTGGTATTTACTGCAAAAAGTAATATCCCCTATTTGAATAAGTCATATCACCTGTTCCAATAGATGATATCACCTATTTGATTTGATTTTGTGATATCACCAATTCGAAAAGCTGATATTACTTATTTGAATTTGTGATATCGCCTACTCGATTGGGTGATATCGCCTTTTCCCGTCGAACAGCTGTAGTTTTTTTCTGCTAACAAATTAATTTATTTCACTTATATATCATCTAAACAACAAGAAAATCGTAGAAAACGCATGGAAACTGGGTAGTCCAAATTTTCTTGATTCCAGTGGTAATCTATATATTATAGGGAGCATTCATTAATGACTGTTGTAAAAAACTCAAATAGGTAATATCACCTTTTCGAGTAGGTGATACCACTTATTCAATAGGTGATAGCACTTATTTAGCACGAAAAGGTGATATCACCTTTTATTCTATGCTCTCTGATTGGCTCAGACTTGATCACGTGATTAAGTATATAACAACATAAAGACTCGAGTTACTATTTATAGAATCTGAAATGCATATTTTTTTCTTGTGATCATATGCTATATTGCAGGAGTCCTTTTAGAAAATTTCATTAAAGTGAGTGACACCCCCCCCCCGCCTTGTTTTCTCATAGAACAAGTGTTAAAATGGAGATATTTTCTGTAAAAACAGAAAAAGTATTGATTTCTCAATTAAAGGTCATACAGAGTATGAGTTGATGTTTCTGAAAAAAAATTACTACAACTTGTATTAATATTTTTTAATGTTCCGTAATTGATGAGTTGTAACAATGCCTTAACGTCCTGAATTAGGATCTACATGTACTTTATGTTAAAGCATATTGGGTATCTTTGTCAAAAATTGATACGATACAAAATCAAATAATTAGATTACTATTCTGAATAACTAAATCCTCTATAATCACTCCATCAATGTATAAAACGAAACACATTTATTTAATATTAAACAGCAACAGCTTAATTTATGCTGATATCTAGTATTTAAGTCTTGAAGAATGTTAAACTTTTCATTCCTATTTAATTGAGTTTACAACCAATTCTAGTTTAATTTGTCATATTTCCCAGAATGCAATCATGGCAATTATTGAAAAAGAATAAAAAAAAAAACATTGCATAGGAGATCATAGAGATAAATTTATGTAATAAAATGAGAAGTTTATCGAATACGAATCGTATTTTTTCGAATAGAAATGGATGCTAGTATGTTTTAGAAAAACAACTTTACTGATATCAACCAAATAATTATCGAATAAAAAAGATAAAATTATCGAATAGGAATGACAAAATTAGCGACTAGCAACCGATTGTTTTAAATATAAATGACATCGAATAAGAAACGCGTGTTTTCGAAAAAAAATTATGTAAATTTTATGAATCATATTGTCACATTTCCTGTAATTGGAAAAGCAATTTATCGAATACAAATTACAAATAATGGAATAGAAATAACAAGTAGTCAAATAGGAATCACATTCTATAGAATAAGAATGTTTTAGAATAAGAATAATCTCATTCTCAAGGTTATGGTCCGAAAGCGATCAATTTTCAAGCTGAGACAGGCTACTGACAAATAAGTTAATTGTTACAGGGATTTCAACAATTTATTTAAAGCCAGCATTACATACATGCTATGGTCGCTATATAGCTCTTTTCACAAATATAACCTATTATTGGAATCATTTTGGTCGATGTTTTTCATTCTAATTTTTTGGCCCTAAATTTTGTTATTTTTATACTGAATTTGACTAGATGGGATGTTCCACCCACCTGATCAATATAATTATATATGGGCGATTGGCTCACTTTCTAGACAGCAGATTTTAAGGGTTTTTTTTAATGCCATATTCGTTGTTTTGTAGTTTTTTATGAATGCCATGGATTTTGGGAAGTATTGTCAAAAATAAAGTTGTCATGCTTGAAGATAACTGAAATCGTGCACTGATCAAAATGTACATGTATACACGGGGTGATGCTGTATGTTTATTTCTATTTTTGAAAAGGGAAAAAAATGAAACCGAAAAATAAATAAAGTGATACTGATAAATCCCGTAAAACAACTTCCCAGCTAAAAAGAAATGTTCAAACTTTGAGGTGGGGTCAATATTCAACAGGGTCAATTTTCAACTTGTTGACGTCATCGGGTGTAAGAAAAAAATTATCAAGCTGTTGAAAAATGACCCCGGGTATAAATTCAACGACTTTTGGTCTCAATATTCAACGTTGAAAAAATGACCCCGGTTCAATATTCAACTTTGAAAAATGACGCTCGGGTCAATTTTCAACTCGGGTCAATATTCAACGTTACAGCGGCTTTACCTTCTTACCAATAGTCCACCACAGTGACTTTGCGATATTAAAAACACGCATCTAGCGGGAAAGGGGTTTACCATGAATGACGTCTGAGTCTTGTGAACTTAAAAATTCCCTTTTTCAAATGGTTGGGGTTCTTGATTGGCACTCTTAAGCTTTGAACTCTTATTTGATTTGGCGTTTTTGGCGTCTTATTTGGTTTCTTGATAAATGTGCACTTTTGGCAATTTTAAACATATCTTAAAAAGGTATCGTTTATGCTTTATTTGTTTTTTTTGGTTTGTTTTTTTTTTGTTTTGTTTTTGTCTGATAAAATTTCAGAAACTGTATTAAAACTATATACGACCACGGTGTATAAATAAGCAATTGAAAAGGATACAATATATTTTAATCGACGTATAAAAGACTCATATGATTCTAATCATCTCACAGGTTTATGCAAAAGAAGAAAATTCGTGAATCGTACATGTTGAATTATTACACAAACAGGTTTGAGGTCAATTACTTTTAAATGTTATTAATTACTTTCAAAAACATTGATAATTTTGTCAAGTAAATGCAATTGCAATAACATTGATTTTTTTCAAATTAATTATTATTTACTTTCAATTACTTTGACAAATGTAATGAAATACATTTCAATTACTAAAAATGTCTATATTGAAATTTAATCATTTTTTGTTTTTTGGTACGAGAGGGGCTCACACCTGTACAAAATTAGAACCTTTACCAACTCTCTTGGGCAGTGTGACACACTGTATAAACAATTTGAACAATTAACATTATGAGACATTCAATTATTGTACAATCACAAGCCCATGCTACACCAGTGTGGTATATGGCAAGATCTTGTTACTTTCTCAAATCCATATTTTTGAAGGAAATAAATATTTCTCAAAAATTCATTCATAAGTTTCTATCTTAAAATGAATAGAATATAAGTAAATCTAAAAGAGGATTTAGTTGTCCAATTACTGGTAAAACAAATTAATTATCTAAATAATCATTGCTTTTTGCAAATGGGGATAGGTAGAATGGAGATTTTTAAAAAGTGGGAATAGGTAGTATAAACCCACCATGTAAAAACTGTGAATCAGTATGAGACACATTTTATTTTTCTTTCATTTTGAATAAAGTAATTGGAATATGATTGAAAAGTAATTGAAAATATATGACCTTTTTTGAAATGTATATAAATACATATACATTCAATAACTTGTAATACGGTGTATTTCCATTAGTCTTCAGAATTAAAGGCGCGTTTTGTCGTCAGACTGGGACAGCATGGCATTGCGGATAATACAAAACATGTAAGTATCAATCAAATTTTAAATGTTAAGTGCATTTTTACAGTCTAACTAAAGAATATAAAGCTAAAAGACGTATGAAAAAGAGCGAAAACCTTAACTTTATCGTCCATTAATAAAAATACGACATTTCCGAGGTATGTATATTGACTTTAAATGTACCATTACGATAAATAGATACATACGATCACCAATAGATGTATATTAATATCCCTCTCATGTCTCTACTCTTGATTTAAATAGAGTCCACAATAATAAAATATTTCATATCCATTTTGTTAGGATTTGTTAATCGACATTCAACGTGTTGTTTACATGTTTATGTTACGTTTGTCCCAGAAATTCCGCGAGATTTGAACATTCTCCGACTTTTTCACAAAAGAGCGCTCTAAGAACTATAACTCTTCAATGGTGGAAATAGAACGTATTGAATGCAAGCTCAAATACAAATTACTTCAAATTACTTTGAAAAATGTAATTAATTACGTTCAAATACAATTACTTTATTCAATTACCCCATCCCTGTGCACAAACACTGTTTTTCTATAGTTTTGCAAGGATTTCTGTAAGTGAATGAAAGGATAACATATATGATATGAACGACGGATTTCCGAAGTAATGTTAACAATAAGAAGATACAATATATTTTAATCGACGTAAAAAAGACTCAAATTATTTCTAGGCATCATTCAGAAGTTTAATATGCAACATAACAAAAGTCGTGAATTGTACATGTTTAATTATTGCACGAACCTATAGTTTTGCATGGTTTTTTGTTATAAAATAAACAAAGGATTAATATTTATATAATGAAATTCATGATGGATTTCCGGAGTAAAATTAATCATCAACCCTTGAAAAAGATAGACACTGTGATATATTTTAATCGGCGTAAAAGACAAATGATTAATAATTATTATTCACATGTTTATGCAACATAACACAATTTGTGAATCGTACATGTTGAATTATTACACGATCCTTACATTCATATTAGTTTTGTAAGGTTGTTTGTAATTAAATTAACAAGGAATGTCTATTGTATAATGAAAATTATAAATGATTTCCAAATTTAAGTTAGCCAGACATACCTCCAGTATATTTAAGAAACATGTAGAATTTATCTCCAATATATACCTCGCTGATATCAGGAGCATCAATGTTCTCTGTTGCTTTGAAGTGCATTTCAACAGGAAATACCTCTTTGAAGTTTTCCGGTAATTTGTGAGGTCTACAATTAAAGTGAATATGTGCTTTTTCTTGAAATATATATAACAGAATGAATAAATAATAGGTCTATCATATTGTAGACTTTAAAAGAAGAAAAAATGTTGTCTATATATGAAACGATTTCCCAAATTACACAAGGGCAGATATCTTCGTAGGCTGATTTTTACCATTTTGCTTTTCTTGATAATTATAATTTACCTGGCTTGGTATTATTTTTTCTACAGTTTATGTTACACGCTTAGCACCAATCTAATATATTCTGAAATTTGTGTTCATCTGTAAACCTTAACTGAGTGTAATTGTTCATATTAATTATTTTGTTATCTTATAGAAATATAACTAATATTTTCAAGTCTATTTCATTTTCCAGTTCTATAGAGAAATATGTCTAAGAATCATCCACTGTGACATGATATTAAGTCTCCTTCAAGGAAAAGTATTGTTTGTATCATCTGACCTTAATGCGCTATGTTACATACTAACACGTTAATATTTAACTATTTGTCCTGTTTCTAAAATAAAATTTTAAAATAAATATCTCAATCAAAGTCTTTGCTGATCTTAACACTATGTCTCTTACATGGGAAGAATATTTCTAGGAGGGTTTATTTAATTCCGAAGAAGTCCGGGAACTTTCCGAATAACCCTTGAATATATTTAATAAAAAGTTCTTTATTATTAAAACTGTGAATTCAATTTCGATACTATTCTTTCATTCGCTCTTTTATCAGAAGGTCGTGGGTTCAAACACTGTTTCCTCTGATCAAGGTCGATAAAAATAGGTATGAACTTTTCCTTTGACAACCTCTCCATGCTAAAAATATTAAAGTTTCGGGTTTTCTAGACAATTTATTTTAAACCATAAACCATAAAAAAATACCGGTATCCGCCTCAAAAAGTCTGAGAGCTGACTCTGAGTAAAGATAAAAATTGGAACTCTTCATCAAATTGCACAAGTTGACGTCTCTAAACGTGTTAATCATTGCCTAATAGGACGTAAATTAACAACATGCAATCACCTTTCAAAAGAGACTAATGTATACAACCCCTAAAAATTAACTTTTTTGCTCATTCATATCCCATAGTATATGTTAAAATACTGTATGAGGTATATCAAATGATCGTTTTACTTAATAAATTATACTACATATAATAAAAATAGTATCATTCTTATCCTTATCTAAAATATACGTACCCTCCCTGAAAAACGTGTGCCACAGTTTTATTAACTCCATCACTTGGGATGTCAATACATCTAATCACAAATTTGTGCTCCTTGTGCCCTCCAACTATTACAGGATCCTCGACAATTGAGGTAGTAGATTCACCAAAAAAGGGATCCTTTACATTGATGAATATTTCGTATGCGGTGTTTGTTCCCTATGAGGCAAAAAGCATCAGTAGACTTTGCTTGTTTTAAGTTATTGTTCTTTGTTTTTAAAGAATTGAGATGAACATGTAAAAAGCCTCCTTTTCTGAGATGCTAATGTTTTCATCTGCATATGTCTTTTTTTCGTGATAAGAACATTTGTTTGGTACATACATTATTTTTTGACCTTGACCTAAGTGTTTGTAATACTTTTGTGAAATTTTAAATTGTCCATAAACTTTGAGTAACCGGTTATACCTATTGATTTTTCGTATCTCGCCTTTGAATTCTTGTGACAAGAACTTCCTTTGAATACTAAAAAATTTTCCTTTCTCCTAATCCTTGGAGTTCGAGTTCTTTTGAAAAAATATTTATTCTATCCATAAATTTTGAACGGTTTGTATTAGGGCTTCGTATTTCTTAGGTGTTCTCGACGTGAAAGGATATTTCTTTTTGTCTTAAAATCTTTATAATCTCTTGACTTTCACCTTAATGTTGTTACTTTCATTTAAAAAAAAAAAACTTAAACTTTCGAATGAGCTGCCAAATGGGGACATTACCGTCTCACAAACATTGTTTTTACATATCTTAAGATTTTGTGTTTAGTTTTGCTTTATTGTTTTTCAAAAGCATTTAAATAAATTATCAGATTTTTGCTTAAAGTGCAATATAAACAATAAATTTGTTTTACGAAAATACTGTTTTTATCAACATGGCCTTGAAAATATCACTGTTCAATTGGAGTTGAAGTAATGTATATCTAAATTCTTTAATGCTGTAATAGTCGATTTGTAAAATACAAGTATATAGTCTGAAGTCATCGTATAAAGTCCTTAAATTTATAGAAAGTATGAAATAAAGATGAAAAAAAAAAACTGTATTGTTGAAAAGAATAAATTGTTTCCTATAAAAAGATATAGACAAAAAATTCACACTTTCATTTTTTTGCAGATTTTTTCTTATGACGAAGTATTTCAAAATAAAACTCTTAATTGTTTATAATTTCTACTTTTTATTTTGTAGGAGTGATTTTCTCCAATGTGAAACTTATTTAAAAACTGAAAACTGATGTACATGTTCACGACACAATATTTATTTTAGAATATTACTCATTGATATTCTAAATATTACTTATTAAAACATTTAAGATTTCTTGGAATCGAAAATACCGTGTATACATGTACTTGGATATAAGTCGGTTGTTGACTGTTGACATTCGATGTTAAAACTTTCCTCTATTCATGATATGCATTAAAGAAAATAATTATCTCTATTTGACGCTGATTTAAGAAATTTATTTTTTCGTTGGGGGTGAAAGGGGGATTTAAGTGATTCTAATATCACTTTCAACACAGCATACATGTAAATACAAAGTTTAATTTTAGGGGTACCTCTGAAAATAGTCTATGTGTGAGAAAAAAATGCTGAGAAGTGGAGATATAGAAAGAAATCCCGATTTTTTTGTATCCTTGATTAAATTGCAAGTGAATATATCATAAAACTTCCACAGTTTTCGCTTCTTACATGCATGGCCTGATATTCATAGCGAGGATTCAAAATGTATTGATTTTTTTAGATTTTCAATTTCAAGTGGAAAGGCGGCCGATTATCTTTTCCTGGCTGCGATAATAACAGCTGAGGGTAAGTGAACATTTGTCAAAACAAGAGTTACAAAAGGTACATTGAAAACATCTCAGGTTAGAAAACAATTGTCGTGACCATTTACAATTAACCACAAATCGCTACTTTCTGACCGTAAGGTATTTGATTTCAAACATTCCGAATTATTTATAACATAATTATTATTTTAATACGAAATCTAATCTAACATACTTCCACCGATAAGTAAGGCCATTTTTAGCAATATATCTATATAAAATACAAAACAATAGATTGACTCATATGAAATATTTTAAACATGAGTTTGACATAGCTTAGACCTCGCTAAGTTCGTTTTATGTTACGGTTTAAGACATACTTAAGTAGTACTTAGACAGGTTCTAAGATTATGCCTAAAACGAACTTACGATCCTACTTAATTCAACAACTTAGCAAGCTTTATATTACGAGCCCCAGATCTCTTAAATGTAGTACGTGAATTTAAATGTATTTCTGACGATCATGGAGGAAAATGTATGTATATACAGTTGTATCTAATTGATGTATTCTTTGATTGTACATAAAGTTGAAGTATTCACATATTTGAATTTTTTTGTATTTTGTACTTATGTTTTTAATGATTTAGGATTAAATATTGTTGCAATTCAATATAATTGACACCAGATTAAAACATCATTGAATTTACTTGAAATTGTCACCCGATTTTGGCAAAAAAATTGTAATGACATATAAGCGGGTCAATGGCAAATCCCACTAAAATAGCTTCAAAAATACAACCGACTTATAGGCGGACAGATTAATAGGAGAGTATATACGGTAAATCTTATCAATGCACACCGAATTCATTTCTTAGGTTTGTTTGAAACATTATACGAGGGTTGATCCAAAAGTAATGTCACAACTTTGATAAAATTGCTATAAATCGAAGTAAAGCAACATAATTATAGATGATAAAAGCTTTATTTATTTTAAATCAGACCTGAAAATTTCATAGAAATGTGATGTATACTTTCCAAAATATCATATTTTAAACAATGTGTGGTCATGGTAGTCGCCGCACCTAAATATAACGTCATACGACTGATACGCACCGTCATACTTTTAAGCTTTTCCCCTTCGTCTCTTTAAATAATATTTGTGATTTGCAAACACTTTCACCAATTCCACTTTCTTTAAGATTTTTTGGTACCATTATACACTCACTTTTTTTATAATTAAGCCCTCTGTCAAATTGTTTTGAACAGAAGCATAAGTCAAACTTAAAAATTCACTTGTCACCTTAAACGTCTGTCATTTTGACAACGTCAGACACCATTGAACGTTTCCGTCCGATCTCCTATCTTTTGGTCTTCTTGTCCTCTGCTGATCATTCAGTGACCAATCACCCGCCCAGAATTGCTGAAACCATCTATTAAGAAGTCTCTTATTTACATTCTCTATTCTGTAAGTCTGATTAATTAACGTAACTGTCGCTTTTAATGATTCCCATATTTTGAAGCAAAAATGTATTTTAACTCCTCGGGCCGTTTTTCCCATTTCGACATTCCCTTTGTTCAACTCAACAGTGAAAGTAAAACAACAATTTTTATGATCACAAATACCAATGCCGTCATTCAATTTTCAATTAAAGACTAGAAAATGACGAAATTTGTGTCTTTAAAAAAATTGGTAGATTAGGTGCTTTTTTAGAATCTTTTTAATCTGTTTGTCTTTTTCATTCTAAGAAAAAATACACTTTAAAACGTGACGTTCCGTTGTGACGCGGCGACACCCCCTATGCTCCATGTTTTAAACATCTATAAAATAAATTCAAATAAACATTATTAAATAAAAAATTTAATGTTAATTAGATTTATATTTGTGCATATTTTGGTATATTAAATTTGATAATATGACACCAAATATAAAAGATATGGATACTGTGACATTACTTTTGGATCAACCCTCGTAAATATGTCATTTAAGAGAATAGATAAAAGAATAAACGAAATTGAAGATCAACGTCAACCTTGGGCTTTTTCTGGTTCTGTGGATTACTAAAAAAAAAAATCAGAACTGTTCATTTTTATTTTGAAATTGTTTTGAATTTCACTTGGACCGTTGGTGACTTCGTATCAAATAAATATGGCGTTTTTTGTCCATGTTTCATGACGTCATGAATTGCATCATTTTCCTCAAAACTTGAATATGTCTTTAAAAGTGGCCAAAATTTTAAGCCGTTCTCAATTTTGCATGACCCAGTTCCCAAAACTCTGATCTAAAATGTTTAAAAATATAATAAAAGAACTGTTTCAAAAGATTCAAATCTACAAAACAATTTTTGATTGGGCTAATATATATATTTTGATATTTGATGATGCTCAAATTCACTCATTTTCTTCAAAATTCAAGAACATTGTACTTTGATTCAGACTGGATATAAAAACTTGGACTCTCAGAGAAATGAAAGTTTTTTTTTATAGGTAATGGAAGCAACAAGTCTCTGCATTATGTTCGAAATGGTATGTAAGGACTTGGTCATTTAATTGTTATAATGACAGAATAATTTTATGGAGTAAGTTAAGCTACCTCTTTCTCATGTAAATTATGATTTTTTTTATAAACCATACTTCAAAATAGAATAAAGGAATACTTGGTTTGAACATATCTTATTGTAATCTCAGATTACAAAGGGATTGGGCACAAGTTCTGAAAACGTATTACGTATAAAGAAATTCTTACTTACCTCATCAGTTTTCATTGAAGTTTCGTTAGTACAATTATAGGAAATATGTACTATTCCTTTTTTTGGTGAAACTTTGGTGCAGTTGCAAGCGCCATTTAAAATAGTCACAACACTGCCATTATGAATTCCAAAAACATCTATACCATCACTTTCACGGCATCCTAATATTATACATATTTCAATTAGTCAATTTGTAAAACATTCAAATGTTAAAAAAATCAAATTTAAAGATTTTATAAAACATCAGACTTAATAAAAATGACGTACTAAAGCTGTAGTTAGGTTGCTCCCAGTAAGCGAGCGCCAGATTAGAGATCTTGGGAAGAAAGAATTTTATACATAAAAATAATTATTAAACATGTATCAACAAGACAGTTGGTTTACAAATACAAATATTTTTAGTAGCATATAATTCAAAATATACAAATAAAATATAAAAATTGCATAAACAATAATTTATGACATTTATTACATTGACAAAAGGCTAAGAAAATACATATATGTTTATCAGACTGGGTGAGTTAATCCTAAATTTGAAATATTTATTTATATTGCGTAATGGATGAGAAGAGTGTCGGTCCTTGGGAGAGTATATTCAAACTGGAGCATCATTTCGAGAAATTAAAAATCCTTATAGAATGCCCAGCTTGGGTTAACTTGGTCAAGACTATTGGATTGTAAGAGTTGTCCTCCCTTAAATAATCCCCCACATTTGCAAAAGCGTTACATACATGTACTTCTCTGGAGTTAACAAGTAATAAATGGTAATTGAAAAATAAAAAAAAAAGACTTTTCATTTTCATTTTCTGAATTTAATTGTTGATCGTGAAAAAAGTTCGCAAATGTCAAAAGGTATTCCCTGTATTTTCATTTTAGTAATTAAACCCCTCTCTGAAATCTAATACCAAATACTTATTATCTAACCATAATCTGAACCAATATTTGAGAAATAATGTTATACTGATCAATTTGTAGGCCTGCAAAATATTAATGACAGTTGAAAATGTGTGATGAATGGCAATAACAAATGATATACATATATAAGCACATTGCACTTCAAACCCCCTCAATGAAGTGGGTCCTTAGGAATTCAGTGCTTAAAGTAAAAAAAATCACTATTCATTTAACATGTGTAATTTGAATTTGCTACATTGTACTTACTGCTAAGAGAAAGATAAATAAAACCAGCCCTTTCATGTTTTCTTATCTGTAATAAAATGACAAGAAAGGTTGACTATACAAAATAAAGTAAAAATACTCATGCTATATTTCAGTCACATTATTCAAAAGAAGCTTAACAATTTATTAATATTAATATTTGATAGAGTTGCTCGGCTATATTTTATTGTTTTCTTATTTATAAATGCAATTATCAAGAGAGAACCTAGGCCTATCTTTGAAATACTAGTGCCTGATTACATAACACTCATTTTATCATGCTAAAATTAGATCCAGCTCCTTTTACTCAACTTATTATGCTTTATAAGTGCATTTATTCGAATTGAACATTTATTTATTTTTTTTGGGGGGGGGGCATATTTTACTCTATTTATTAATCATTAAGACCTGATATGTAATATTTTTCAAAACATATGTAAAAACCTTACATATCCAAGACTTACTAAGTAATCAAATACATGCATCTTTTTTGTAAACCAAGATCTTTATAATAAAGTTAAAATCAAATTCTCCAAAGAAATGACCCGAGATAGTAGCACAGCTTGATTTTTAGGGGTTATCTGCAGTATATTTAAACTCGTCGGTAAATCCTCTGCAACCCTGATAAATAGTTAATGTTTATTTTTGGGATTTTAACGGTTTTCTTTTTAAAAGTTATACGTCGCATAAAGGTCCTCATGAACAATTTGTAGAACATCATAGGTATTGGACCTAATAGATCACAATGGTCACAATGGGAGATCAAGGATTATGTTAGAAAAATCTTTAAATATCTTTTTTTCAAGTATGGCAAAACTATACATGGTATGGTTTATTGATATAGTGACATTCTAAGGTAAAAAGTAAAAAAAAAATCAAATCCTGCCTCCCCCTCCCCCCCCCCCCCCAAAGTAAACTTTTCAATACTGATCTGATTTGTGTTTTTTAACTAGCCCATGTACTCAGGTGGGAGACGTGGCCCATGGACCACTTTTGTTTGTTTGTTTTTTTTGTTTTTATCTGCACTTTGGCATATTTAACAGTGAAAAAATCAGTTAACTCAAGTATCAATTGCAACAATGGTGATATCAAATACAACTTAGCTCGATCAAGTACTTTAATAGTAACTTGATATCTGATTCGAAAGAAAATTAAATGTTCTTGTGCCTTTGCATATCAGATAAAGGGCAAATTCGTTAACAGAGTCAACAAAAACATTGTTACATGTACATATTTATAAGAAATGAATGTGTATTTTAATGGGGTTTTTTTTGTTTGAAGTGATATAAATGAGTTCAAATGACCTTAAGATGATCGCTTTTCTGTCTGTTTGGTCGATCCAGCTTCCAAATATCTGGTGAAAAAATCTATAACGTGATCTTTAATTTACGTTTTATAGATCCTTCGGGAGAGCAAAACAATTCTTTCTATCTCAATAGTCAATACCCTCACTGCCATGAATTAATACATTAATTAATTAGATGCTCTAAGTTTAATTTTAAAGATAAATAAATAATATTATACGTTGCAAAGCATTGATGACTCTGTAAAAGTAAATGAAGATCACATCAAAAATAAAAAAAAAAAATTGCTGACACCCCTATGGCAAAATTTTCTCAAAGATTTTACATCCCTCCTAGTTTTCCCTCTTGTATGTTTGACCAAATTATATGACATGTGAAACTAAAAATTGTCTGGGTAAAAACAAAAAAAGAGCTTTAAACGAAAATATTACCTTAATCCTAGGTTTCCTCACTAAAGAACAGGAAATTGCGTTAACGCCTAATTACTATATAATCCAGTAATATTAAAACCATTCTTATCTTATCTTTGTAGGGACTAGATCTCAGTCTGCCGTATAAAGAATTTCCGAAATGATACAGTTACGTTTTTCAGAAATTCCTAAACTGTAGTGAACTAATCTTGTATAGAATGTTTATATTAGATAAAGTATGGTCTTAAACAAATAAAAAAGACTGTTTTGATGTTTTTTATATAAAAACAATCCTTATCAACTCGAAAAAAATATTATAACCTGTACAAAAGCCCAGAAGGCTCATTTGAGATTCGAGTTGCAAAATTCGAGATTGGAAATTCGAGATAAATGGAAATTCAAGTTCGAAATTTGAGTTTCGAGATTCAAGATCCAGAGGAACCAATCAAAGGCGGGATCAACATTTTATTACCCTCCTTCATTATGGTTTTACTACCAAGAAATCCTTGAATTTATTTATAACAAATGGGTCATTTTATCAAATTACAGTACAAAAAAGAGTTTTATATATATTAAATGAAAATAAAAAAAAAATATTGGATTTTTGATCAGCAAAATGTACTTCAATTAATAATAATATAGCTTCTTAAATAACAAATGGAATACATATAGCAGAAGTATATATATTTTTGTATTGTCTATTAATTTTGCGTTCTGGGTTGATGACATTATGATAAACTTACAGATAAGTGGCTAGTTTCTAAAGATTAACAATAACCCCATCCCCAGTTACCAATCCCATATGTCCATTTTACCAAACACATGTTACTTTGTAAAACTTGAGAGGCAACGTAGCATTGATAAAAAAATAAGTTTTCCTTATAGAGGAAATACATAAAAATACGTTTTCATCTACTTATCTTCGTCTGAGGCTTTCGTTTCTTGAATTAATTAAAGATTATATGTACAATACAGATTGGCAATATGAAGTAAAATAAATGCAGTGTTTATTTTATCTGATATCAAATGCATGTAGTAGATGAGTTTACATTAGCTGCAGAACTATAGCGTCATGATTTAAATTTTAGTCTCTGGTCATAGCGTTATTGTCAAAGACTAAAATATACTAGAAAAACCTTCTAACGCTACAGTTGGTTTCAGGTCTCACTGCACAAAAGTACCCAATATGAATGTTATGAAATATATAACCTTGAATTTCTGTATCGTGAAGAGAGGTTTCTTAACAAGCCTTGACACAATTCCCATGCTTCAATATTACAAGTCAAGTTAAAAAAAATGTTTATCACGAATTTTAGTATTTTAAAATTTTCTTTGAAACAATAGTACATCATACTTCAAATAGTTTCTTCTGCTATTATACATCGGGAAAATACAATTCTTTGAGTTAAATTGTATGTAATGTGTATGTGGGGCTGAGCTTGGGTTGTGAACAGGGTTTCGGAAAAGCTAGAATAAATAAAAAGAATAATAGTGTCTGTTAGCTAAAAAAATGACATCTGAAAAATGTTTGTCGTATTACTTATATTTGAAGTCACAACTTTTTTTGTACCTTTACGAATAATGAATGAATTTTTTCCAACAAATTCATGAATTTGAAACATTAAATGGTGTTCAAAGTTCATTCATAGAATTCTATGAAGGTGTCTCTGGAATGCTGAACTACACCAAAAAAATAGCAGTGCTAACACTGGTGAAGAAGAGAAACGAGATAACAATTTCCAATAAGAATTTTACAGTTTCGAATGCTATGAAGAAAACATATACATCTGAAACATGTTACAACTGAAGAAATTATAGTTTGTTCATACACATCCCAGTGGATTAATTACCAGATACCTTTAGAAGTAAAGCTATTCAATTTTCATCTTAATTTTTAATATATACAATAATAACGTCTTTAAATTGCAGTGTAGCTACAAAAAAATCGATTTATTTAACGTTCATGGTCGGGTCTTGTTGAATCCATAAAAATGCATACATTTTGTGCTTTTATCTATTCGAAATGTAGTTACTTAACATATCAATAAATCAACTGCACGTATCTCTAATTGCTTAAGTTTATTAAAAATACATAACTTAGCAATGTTTTGTCATAAAAATGTTTTTTTAACAAATTTTACTGACAAGCAAAATTATAAGAAACGAATTCTATCTCTTGACTAGTCATAGAAACGGTCATTTTCTTCCAGAAAACGAATTCAAAATTATGGCCGTGAAAAGCAATTAAGAGGGGGGGTTGGAATGAGGCACAACCAAACCCCAAAAACCTTGCTACATTTTATGTTTTCTATCCGAAAATGGGTTACTGTATTTATGTTCAACTTAGGAAATTTTTGGAGTTGGCTGGGAGTTTATTGTCCTGACCTGCCTAATAGAGTTCAAAATATTCTTCTATCTGCAGAAAGAATCGTTTTCTTTTTAACATCCTTTGGTTTTAAGCCAATATATTTGTTTAATGGACGTTGAGATTGAATACTGTTCGTTATTTCCATATTCTTCCCATATACCATGTTCACGATGTTCACTTTAAACTTAAGACAGGTATCTAGTTGTCTTAAGATTAAGATAGCTTATCATAAAATATGACAGTTTTGTAAAATAGCAACATTGTCTGGAGCAATCTTAAGACAACTTTTGGTCTTAAGACAAATCTTAGTCATATAAGTTTTGAGGAACGGGCCCCGGAACATCGAAATGTCCAGTAGTTTTCAGCAATATTGCGGAAATTCTGATAATTGTTTCCGATAAATATCTATTTTTTATCGAGAGACATTTAAATATTTCCAAAACAGATTTAATAGAAATATTTACTGTTTAACGGACTTATTGAATATCAAATCATATAAGACAGATAACGAAATAGGAAAAAAAAACATGCACAGTGTACATGTAACATCGCTTTGTAAATTTATAAATATTCCGAAAATGATGTTGGAAACTCGAATGTTTTGCATATATACCATAAACATTACATACCAAGAACACAATCTTATGGAATAAAATTTAGCGTAAATATTTGATCTTTACTTGGATTCAAGTTAACTGACACAAGTGGCAGTTTAGGTTATGTTTACGTAGATTACAGTCTACCACATAAGAATTATATTCAAAACCTCCTACACCTCTGAGGTGGTTTACGAGGGTCAAATATAGCATGCAGATTATAATCGAATATAGCGCATAATTTTGGGTAAAAATGACGTTAAAATGATAAAATAACAGAGTTCACAAGCACGCGAGACGTAGACGGTGATGAGCAGTTTACTGGCATTAATTCGTCAGGGGCTGTAACTAATTTTGGGAAACAATTGTGAAGGGGGTTCTGCCCGTCACTGGCACTGATTAATAACCAAGATTGTTTCTAATAACATAGTTTGTTTACATATTTACATATTTACATTTTATTTTTTTGTTATATACAGATTTCAACAATTTAAAGATACATCTACACATGTACTCTCAGTGACTTCCAAAGTCATTTACCCTCTTCTCTCATATGTTCTCATGGCATGGCCATACCAAATCTCCTACTCCCCAGTTTCTCACACAAATCAATCTCTCAGAACTCTATCATGCACATTAAACAAACAACATCAGAACTGACATACTAACAAATTATAAATCCATGCATGCTCAACTCTCTTCACCCCTAACTAGCAAATAAATGACACCCCCTGGGAAACAGGGCAACAAAGCCTGCGTCGCGCACTTGCAAACTTACCAGACCTCCTAACTCTTTGATTTATTTACATTTAATTAACTTGGGGGATAGCTCGACTGTGTCGTAGGAGTAGTTGTAACGACACCGATACGTTTACAAGTCTTTTTTTTAATCTTTGAAAATAAATAAGATTACACAAAGCGATGAATTTCACATTTATATTTCGGGGGGGAAAATCAAAAATGAGTTTTACAGCCAAAGTTGAATTTATATGTACAACTACCTATATAAGGAAACAAGTCCGATTTAAGACTTTTGTATACTTTATTTATGGACATATGTATTGTTATAATATAGTTTTATATATTACAGATAATGTTTTGTTTTTAATACAGTGGAAAGCTTTGAAATCGATCAAATTTTGACCCATGTCATACACTGCTTAAATAAAAATCTTTTAAATTATAGAACAGATAAAACTGATCTAGTGCAAATATCTTCACACTTTTATAGACTATATATGGACTTAGTTGTGAATACAAACTAGATAAAGATCGTTCCAAAATTTCTGTAGAGAGAATTGAGGATATTATCTGTACATATAAAAAATAAAACACCTAATATGTATAATTATATGAAAAGGTGATAAAGCGTCTAGAAATATGTATATTGCAAGCATAATATATATCCTTATAAAGGCAGTAATATTTAACCTCAAACGTGAATTACAACGTACACTGACAAGTATTCTAAGATATTTGATATAATCATTTAAATATCAACATAGTAAATAAATCCAATATTCTAAAACTAACTGAGGGAGAAAAAATATTTAGATGCTAGGAAATTATCAATTTATACTCGTACTTTATATAAGCATTTGATGAAATGCCCCCCCCCCCCCCCCCCCCCCCCAAAAAAAAAAAAAATAAACTACTTTTTTCAAATGTAGATACACAATGACAAATCTTAGTGCCATCACCAAGTTGGGACACACATGTACATAGCACCTGACTATTCTTCTTGCTAACACATAATTTTAGCATTTAAATTATTTGAACATTTAAATAACACAACGTTTATATCGGAGTGCATATTTATTTGTAATATTAATGCATTACGACTTCTACAAATTGTTACTAAAAGTCTATTTGTTAATCAATCCTAACATACAAGAGATATATGTTCAGTGAATAAATTCTTCGGTTTCAATACTTTAGTCTTAATTATTTCACATAAAATTCTCTTTTAATAAAAACACATGACCGTAACATTTTTATGAAGGTTTTCCGTTTCCAAAGGAAGACCTTCTACTGATTCTGAAGATTAAGATTATTCTTATTATTCTTTTTTTTTTCCTTTTCCTAGACGTCAACTTTGAGGCCTATATTTTACTCATTTTTCAATGAATTTTGCTCAAATTTACAGAGTTTATAGACGTTACTAAACTCTTTCAGAATTTTGTCTAGCATTCCGAAAATTCACTTCCACTTTTGAGTTACTTCCCCTTAAACAAAAATTAATAGGCTTTCATTTCCAGACAAAAGCTCGGAGATGGCATAAGATGGAGCAGAAATTTTACTGATTTTACACAATAGAAGGATTGAAGTTGTTTATAGCGGTTTTTGTTT
>NW_026926655.1:0-27999 GCF_032062105.1 Saccostrea cuccullata | reverse complement strand
CCACCTCTGGCATTTATCTGGTTGAGAAAACGGTTTCAGAAAAGAAATCCGGGCTATCCAGTCATGTACTCTCTTTCTGCATGCCGGGAATCACTCTTCAACAACATTGTTTAACCATACTCGGACTAGCGCAAACCCCTCGTAATGTCTGGTATCGCTTACGGCATTGAATATTATGAAGTCAGGGCTCCTTATATCATGTATAATTGGAAAATCAACTATTCTTGTTTATCAAACAGAGTTTATCAAGTTGTGTATTGCTGCTGCAAGGCCCAAATACACGCAGTTTTAAGATTTATACTGTTGTCTTGAATTAACATTTTTGTTTTGAATTTATTTACTGTGTACGTTTTGCACAATTGTTTTGGGCTGGTGGATGAACATCTTTGTTTAACAGCACTTAGGTCCCATCCTTTTTCTTGCGGGGCACTTACCCAACTACTACCTGAAGTCAAAAGCATGAAATACACAACGATGGGTATGCCTTTAACAATTTTCTAAGTGATGTCCATGTCACAATGTATTTGACTTATCGTTCCAGTTTTTTTCTTTCAAAAGTAGAGGAAGCTACTCATGGGGATCCTGAGTCCACGAAATAATGAATCAATATATGTAATGAATCGTGTACATGTATTTTCTATAAGGATATTTGGGGTTTTTAAATTTTTTTTCTTTAATTGATGATATTAGTTTTAAGGTCGCATATTTCTTTTTATGAATTTCATCTTAAGTTATTCATTGAAAGATGAAAATTGACGTTTATCAGCATGGCGCTTTTTGTGTATATATCACGTACGAACTTTGATATCGTCTGGCTAATATGTTACTTAGGTATCTTCTTTTATTAGATACATCAGAGACGTCATGAATTAATTTGTTTTTAGTTAAAGATAGTTCAGAACTAGATTTTATAAAATGTAAGGAATATCGTTTGAGGTCGGATGATGATACTGATGCAGCCAGTGTCAGTGATCGTCTTCTTAGGAAATTGGAGCATGGAAGTCGTAAAATGCAAAAGAATTATGAACACAAAAATTTACAATCAAAACGTTCTGTATTCATGAAACAGTTGGATTTATAATCTTTATCCCTTTTCTTTCTTTTTATCTAAACTGCACTTACGAGAGCGCTTCTGTACCTACCTATATACATGTACGTGTTGTTATTTATTTTATAAATTATTTATGTTTTTTTAAGTGGAAACGAATAAGAACATTAATGTATTTAATGAAGTTATCATAACACGTGTATCAATCGGACATGTGATTATCTAGTGCAAATGAAGAGTGTCGGTCTGACTGGTTAAAGTGTTTATAGATTACCTTTTCTACAGGTATTTCCCAGATAGCAAGACATAGTTGGGCCAACGGTGGCCCATTTTTTTTTCCAACGTTGGCCCACTGTTGGTAACCTTACGTTGGCCCACGGTAATTTTGCTCATCGGCCCAACGTTGGCCCAACATGTTCAGTTGTTTGGCCAACGTAGGTATAATTTTGACAACTAACAGCCCACCTAAATAACGGGTTTTTATTGCCCAAGTTGGCCCTTTGTTGAAATGTCAGATGGCATATTGTTATGCCAATGTAGTTTTTAGTGTATGCCAACTAACAGCCAACCTTAACAACTGGTTGGTTAGGTTGGCCCAATGTTGACCCTTTTTTTACAATGTCAGATGTCAAATTGTTGGGCCAACATAGTTATTACATAGAAACATCTGCAATTGGTTTAGTAATTCTTTACATAAACCTATTTTATGACTGTTTAAAATAATTAATACACAATTCAATCTGCATTCATAATGCATACATGGACATGTTCAATGAAAAAATTACTAATGATTCACTGTGATAATATTTTATATACATAAATTCAATCAATTTACAAAATAAATTTTAAAATAGACAACAGAGGTAAATTATGAAAAATTATAAATTTAAAAAGGTCTTAATCAGTGCTCACTTCCTTTATTATAGTCATTTTCTTGTTTTCCCCCTTTTTTCCCTGCCCCCTTTCGCGTCCCTTTTTTTCATTTTCATCTTTTATCACTAATTATCACTTTTTATGCATTCTTCTTTTCATTGTTATTTACATGTACCGCCACATTTGTTTTCCTTGCAGTCTCTGACTGAATTTCTTTGTTACAATCGTGTCTGTATTAGACAGTTAAGAATTAGATAGATAGAAACAATTTAAAAAGATGTTATTTAACCTTACCTTACAGTGCTTGTGTGCAAAAACATAACAAAATGAATTCCGAATCAATTTTAACAGTTAACCTGAATAAATAAGAATAAATATACTTTCATCGCTTCTAAATGCAGCTGTATAGCAAGTGTATAATCCACAAATTTAAATTTCACTTCTTCTTGCTTGCCTTCATTATCACCACCTGTGAGCAATTAAATCTGAAATTCCCCAGTTTGGTCACGTGATAGCGAACGCCTAACTTTTGTTTCAATTTAATTATAAAGCTGTGTCATTTTGATTTATGTATATAGGCTTAATTCACATCCTGTTCCTGAGAACGTATTCAGTCACTAAATTCTCATGAAAAAAATCATAATTTCAAGGGTTTTATTTCAAATATAAATAATCATGCATGTGCATAATTCAAAAAATATAATCCAATTATCCAATCCAGTCATCCAATTAAAAGCATGGACATAGAATGTCAGCTCAGCAACTACAATTGACACCATCTTTAGTTGGAATATGATAATTGGGCCGCGTTGGCCCAAAAAATATATATATATCAAATCTTTGAAACACCTAAACAAAAGAACACTCGTGCTAACATCGGGCCAACATACTACAATGTACTTCCAAATTGATAAGACATTTTTGAGGGTGTATTACAAACATTGGGGAATATACTACTCCCCTTTGATAACATACTTTCTCTAAGGGTGTAAAACAAACATTGGGCCAACGTTGGGCCAACATACTACTACCAATTTGATAAGACACTTTATTAAGGATGTATTACAAACATTTGGCCAACGTTGGGCCAACATACTACTACCAACTTTAAAAGACACTTTCTTTAAGGGTGCATTACAAACATCGGGGCCAACGTTGGGCCAAACATATTACTACCAACTTTAAAAGACACTTTCTTTAAGGGTGTATTTCAAACATCGGGAACGTTCTGGCTAACATATTACTACCAACTTTAAAAGACACTTCACAAACATCGGGCCAACGTTGGGCCAACATACTACTACCAACTTTAAAAGACACTTTTTTTAGGGCGTATTACAAACATCGGGCCAACGTTGGGCCAACATACTACTACAAACCTTAAAAGACACTTTCTTTAAGGGTGTATTACAAACAGTGGGCCAACGTTGGGCCAACATCAACATCCCTCCTTCCTTGGGAAGTAAAGTGAATGGAAGTTGCTAACGTTGGACCAACGTTGGGCTAACATAGGAATTCTGCCATGGTCGAGAAGGTTGGCATGGTGACATTGATCCAACGTTGGCCCAACGTTGTTCCCCCAACGCCAACCATACAACCTTTTGCCAATGTTGGCCCAACATAGTCTTGATATTTGGGTTGTAAAAGCACGTACGCTTTAGCATTTGTAAGATTTAAAGGCTCTTGTGTAAGGCTCTTTCTCAGTGCAGTCAGACATTGCCTCGCCCACCCACCCTCACAAGTATCATGTTTGTTTTATTAATTATATGTTTCATATGTTTTGTAGATTTGATGTGTCAAGGAGAAAAGTTGGAAATGTATATTTTGTATATATTAAACTGCACTTACGAGAACACTTCTGTTCCTGCCTATATACATGTACGTGTTGTTATTTATTTTATAACTATTCATGTTCGTTTGAGTGGAAACGAATAAGAACATAACATACCATTCTATGGCTGAGTTTTTCTTTCCACTCGGCGAGCAAAGTTTTGAAGCTGATTACAGAGATAAAAAAAAACAAAGACAAGCATGTCAGATATGGTTGTGTGGATAAAGTATCGTAGAAGACATATATATACACACTTTACCCGTACATATTCTCTGAAAGTGTAAATGAGCGCGATTCTAAGGGAGGGGGTACTTGGTATATATTGGAGTTATAGATACTTTGTGTTATTATTATACCGTGGGTCAAAAATTTCCTACAGAAACAAGAACCTGAGGTCATGATATGATTTTTTTTTTCTAAGGTAATGCTGACTTTCTCATATTTAATGCAATATGAGCTGCATGTTTGACATCGGAAAATTTTCTCCGCAAATTTGTAATTAACTATTTGAATGACAGAAAAATACTACATTAGTACATTTATAAACTTTCATATTTTCAATGGAATTTTTTTTAGATTGAAGTAAAATTGAATTATTTTCGTCCTTTACGAAAATGATTTTTTAAAAAATACTGTATATTCAGTTGTACAGAAATATTTCTTTTGAAATATTTTTAAACTTTGTTTTGGGCTTATTGGTCATAAGAGTCTAAATTACGTACAAATTGAAAACATAACAGCACATTTTACCAACAATATAAAATTTTTAAAAATGCAGCTCATATTGCTTTCAATATACCATTCTCCAGAAGTCAATCTCCAGATGAATTTTGCAAAATTCGAAAAGTTATTGAGTTTCTTTACACTGACTTACATATCTTGTTTATCTCATCATATATCTCCTTGTCCTCCATGGTGACGTGAGTCAGTATGTTCATTTGTAGACGGAGTATCAGTAAGCTATCTAAACCAGGAACACTGACACACTTCTCTCCAGGTTTTCTCTTGTATCCTGATGATCTTAGATACATACTGGTTGTGGCATAACTACTGTACCAGAATGGTATAAAATAGTCTAGTGATGCTATCCTATACATTGTCTCATCCTTTGTATCCTCTGTTATCTTGTCCTGATCTTCCCAAAGGTAATCACGTGACTTCAGTCTGTCCAGGGTCTGCTGTGCTTCCTCACGTGTTACAGGATTATATTTACGGTCCACTCTCAGTCGTATCATATTAAGCAAGTCCAGCCACTCTGTGTCAGTGAAGTCAGGGGGACCGGAGTCAGAACACAGAAAACAGAATAACACGAACATCTGGTCATCAGTCAATACGGAGAAAGGATCTAAATAATTATGTAACGAAATTTTATAAGCATTATATACATAGGAGCTGTCTAAAAATATAGCTTTTAAGAAGCCCTGAATTATTGTTTTGAAATCACTAGTTCTCGATCATTATGTTTGTTGTGTTTTCTTTTAATTCACATGGGTTTTTTATTTTGAGTTTTGTTTTTAGTTACTTTTTCACTAGGAAACGAAAAATAGACGCGTTTTTCCTAGACAATCTTGAAGCCATTTTATTTGTAAGAATTTGTGACCTTGGTCTTTTACTATCTAAACTCTAAATCAGTAGGAATATTCGTAAACCATATTAGAGTTTTGTGATTAAAAAAGTACTCTGACGTTGCATTTAGAATTCATGCCGATTTGTTACTACAAAATATATTCTTTTAAACGCGTAAGTTATATTACATCCTTCAAATTAGGACTAATTGGTTTAAAATGGCCCTGGTGAGTTAAATTATAATAGTTCGATAATATGTACTGTCCTTTAATCCTTAATTTTCATAAAGTTTCATTTATAATAAAGTTCCATTTTCATAATCTTGACATCATGTTTACAATGAGTGAAGATTTTATTTTCTTCTCTACATATAAGGTATTGTAACATTCTATTCAGCAGTGTTGATTTCTTTAAATGACCCGTTTATATGTAACGACCCCCTCTTCAATGCATTTATTCTTCTTTCAATTTGTATTTTGCTTCTTCTACTTTTAGTAATTATTCTTTTTCCTGTGATGACAGGGTTATATTGTTCTTTAACACGGCAATCATCAGCCAGTATTAGAAATTTTACATTATGAAAAGGGCATTGAATGTTTTTTGTAAAAATTGGAAGAAAAATCAATTCATACTAAACAGTAGAAGAATTAAAAAATACATGTATATCATATAGATATCAACCAGTTATAGATGGACAGAGAAATACATATATCTGTATTAATTGATTCTCTTACAAAATTTTAAGAATTGCAGAACGAGGCACAACAGCTATACGTATACTAGTAATCAAAACAATTTTGAGTTAAACTACTCAAATTCCAACTATACACATCTTTTGTCGTGAGAAAAGTATTTCTGTTTCAGAATTTGCTTAAGTAAACAGTGTCTGAACTTATATGAAAAATAATCTGAACTAATAATTATTTCTTTTTATTTTTTTACATGTAATTATTTGTTTTTGTTTTTTTTTTTTATTTTTGTGTTAAGTGTTTAAAGATATAATTAAAATATCTATATATGAAATTACGGAACTAAATTAAAATCCAAAAATTGATCAAAATAAGAATAACAAAAATATGCTGAAAAGTATTGAATATACTAAATACAAAATTAACAGATGAAAATTTTGTCAACATTAATCTGTGTACTATAGTCACTATTCCTTGATTTATAGGGGAAACAGGGGGATCTCCTGATTTTTCATTTTTCATAAAAGAACATCAGGTACGATTTTGGTAAAAAATAAAATGCCGCGTTTAAATTTCACCCCCCCCCCCCCAAATAAAAAATAAAAAAAGACACTCCATTAGGTAATACCATCAATAACAATACATTTTCTGAATAATTCTAACGGCATGCTAAAGCAGTAAAAATTATTTCAAATAAGAACGCCCAATCATAGGTCATTCAGAAGTTATCACCAAAGTTTTTTTTTTAATTCTGTCAATCGTGATCAAAGTCAAGGGATCAGAAGTTTTTAAGTAATATTTTTTAAGTAGGTCATACTTTAAGGTCAAGATCACGGGGTCAAAATTATTTTATGCATTTAGGAAGGTCTTGCAACGGGTAATACACATGTGAATTACATGTATAAAGGCCCTCTTCTCATTCAAAAGTCATGACCAAGGTTAAAGTTTTTGTGTCATACAAACAGGACTACACAGACGAATGAAATTGAATGTCCCCTCGCTTTTAGGAAAGTGGGGGGTAATATTGATTTATTGTATTTATAAACTTCGAGGTCTTTGTTAATTGAATGAAATTAACCAGGTCTGGACGATTTCTGAATATGGAAGTGAAGAACGACAACGGAAAGTTGATATAAAATCAATATACATGTACTTCATACAATCAAAAATATTTTTACCGAATCAGAAAACAGTTTTTTTTTTACACATCTTTAACAGCTTTCAAAGAAAGAATAGAAAGCACGTGCTTTTTTTTCCTCAATTTTTTTTATGGCGAAATATATTAAGTTCGGAAAATTGAATCAATCCCTACATAATTACCGTGAAGCAACATTTACATTTTAATTTCAGTAAAGATAAAATAAAGTGCCACGCCACAGCATGAAACGCCCGTCCAAAAATTACAGATTATCTAAACAGTTTAGAGTGCTAGAAAACCATGTCAAGATTTCAATAATTTATCCATTTCTTAAAATATGTGTTTATCCATACCCTGTGGTGTAGACATTAATTATAACAATATAAAATCATTGATAGCTTTCTATACTGGTTGTGATATACTTTGCCAAATGCCCATCATATTAAACAGTATCACATTAGTCTTAACAACTGAATCTAAGCCAAATTAATTTTGAAATAAAAGGCTAGCAATCAATGACACATGCTACAAACTGACCAACAGTTCTTCTATCTAATTCGCAAAGGGTATAGACAATACTGCTTGATCAGTGATGTTCTAAAGAAATGATCGAGACAGCTAGCCCACCTACATTGAACTCATTAATTAATCTTTGACTGGAAATGAATGGATCTCCACTTTCTACCCTAAAAGAATTTTTAAAACATATAAAATTCTTAATGACTTTTTTTAAATATAACATCAGACAGGTATAGATTGGACACTAAAGAGATGCGTTGGGCGCATAGTGTTTCACAAACACATCTTGTTTTCTCATGGGTTTGTCTATTTGTCGCTATCTGTTTGTTCAGAACATGACCAGATTGTTTATTCTAAGTATTTTAGCAAGTAATTATTATCATTCTCGTTTTCCATATTTGGCAATCACCAAGGCCTGTTAACATTAAAAATAAGTTTCTTTCATATTCCATCAATAAACTACATTTCTTTATGACTGTATAATTAGAAATTATGTTCGGATTGCATATTTACCTTAAAACATAATTTATTTCTGGCTCTGGAGAAATGCTCACCTGAAACATTTGTTTTCCATATGTTGTAATAACCTATTATATATTCCAAACGATCTACAAAAGAGCAAAACATCAAATAATAATAATAATAATAATAATAATAAAAAACAAGAGGCCCATGGGCCACATCGCTTACCCGAATAGCTTTGACCATGATGTTCTTTCATAGATTTCTCTCTTGTAATTACCTATCGTGATTATAAATTATGGCCTCCTCCCATCCCTGGGGGTCATTAATTGAACAATGAAGAATCTATACTACCCTAGGATGCTTTCACATAATTTTCAGTTTTTCTGGTCCAGTAGTTCTTGAGAAGAATAATTTGAAAGATTTTTCTATAATTTTAAGTAAAACGTTGATTCCCTATTGTGGCCCCGCCAAATCCCGGGGGTCATAATTTGAACAATTTAGAATCTACATTATCCCAAGATGCTTCCACATCAGTTGCAGCTTATCTGGCTCAGTTGTTCTCGAGAAGATTTTTTTTAAAACGTTTTGTCTATATATTCCAATTTTAAACTTTGATTCCCTATTGTGGTCCTCCTCCAGCTCCAGGGGGTCAGGATTTGAATAATTTACAATCTACATTATCCTAGGTAGCTTTCACATAAGTTTCAGCTTTTCTGGCCCAGTGGTTCTTGAGAAGAAAATTAAAAAATGTTTTCTATATGTTTCTATGTAAAACTTTGCTTCCATATTGTTGCCCTCCCCAATCATAGGGGTCATGATTTGAACAATATAGAATCTACACTATCTCAGGATGCTTCCATATAAGTTCCAGCTTTTTCTGGCACAGTCGTTCTTGAGAGGAAGATTTTTAAACTTTTTAATATATATACATATGTCTATGTTAAGCTTTGATTCCCTATTGTGCTTCCAACCCCACGGAGTTATGATTTGAACAATTAAGAATCCTTCGGCTCAGGTGAGCTAAAAATTATAGACATTCCAATAGTCTCATATAAATGAGTAAGTAAAACATAACTACAAGATATAATCTTGTTTTTCATTTTATTGTCAATCATGCAGTGTGAAGTTATTAATTCCTTTTACGCCTACAGTTATTCTTTTTAAACATGTATCTTAGGGAATTATAAAGCTTTGCTTTTTGAGTCTTACTGTTGTGATGGAAATATTTAAGATTGATTGGAATATGGTATGACACAAGTTTTTAACGTTCTCATATTTTTTCACATCCGAACAGCTTGTCACTGATTGTGCTCCATTTGCCATTTAGAGACCCAGGTGCAGAGAACATTTTCATAAAAATAATGCATTTTAACAAAAATAATAAACTAAATTCATTTTTATAAAGCTGTTTTATTATCAAATAATTTATATACTTATTGAAATAACATAGTACAACCCACTTTGTATTGAATTATATTTGGTCCAAGCAATGGATAGTCACGTAATAAATGCATTGTATGTGTACTGAATAGAGGTCAAGAACAAATTTCAATATCGCAAGGCCACACCCTAGTTAAAATTAAAAATGAAGCTAATTAACGTTTCTGCATTCTTGTACTTAATTTCTGGAGAGTACTTCTGCTTTCAATTTATTAGGTAAATTAATATGTAATTGGGCTCATGTCAAAATATGCGTCATCTTTACCAAGTATTTTTTTTCCTTAATAAAAAACCCTCTGGATTTAAAGAAAGCAGCAGCAATTTTCAAGTTAATGAAAATATCCTTTAACTGTTTTCCAAAAATGGTCAAGATCTATTACGTGTATGCCTTTACAAAAAAGGCAAACTAAATTTGACACCTCGATGTTTAACATGCCAAACCTGTACACAAAAACAAGGTATAATCAATTGAATACATTCTCTTGATAATTAATGAGTAATTAATTGACTATTATTAGCCCATCTAAGATCTGTAATGAATATTTAGTTTAATATTGAGATGCGTTTTTTTTTTAATGTTGACAAGGTCCTTGTGATCAGTGATTGTTTATAACTTGCTATGTGGGATTTACTTAGCAACTTTTTTCAATGCATTGATAAGGGTTAATGGTGTTTATAATGCTCATATAATTTTAAGTTGCAAATTATTTCATTTTCTTGTATTATGAGGAATAACTTTTGTGTGATATCACAATAAACATTTCCCGTATACATTAGCCCTGTCCCCTTTTTTAGCCTTAACAATGCTGCAAAAGTGACAAAGGTTCACAATATAATCAACAAAGTCTTATCTCAGCAGAATCCCAGACCTTGTAGATTCAAACCTTGTTTGAATACACCCTTGTTTATCATAATAATATGAAATAATTTGTCTGCTAAATATTCAGTAGCCCTTTTCACAAAAAATCTTACGACATATTTTTATCTTAAGTGAAAAATTACGATAAAAGTCTTTTCCACAAAAATTCTTAAGAACGTCCTAAGTGCAAAATGTATCGTAACTTAACGCGAACCCCAACCCTCTCTTAAGTATTTTCAAAACGATTTTATTGTTAAAATATAACCATAAAAATCAAAATAAACATTAAATAGATCTTTTGGAAGTAATTTCCAATAATATTTTATATTTTTTTCACGCTGATTTTGGAAAAATGACATGAAATACACTACATAATATTTACGATTGAAGTAAATATTCAGTATTCACGATTTAAGTAAATATTTAGTAACTCTTTTCACACAAAAAAGCTTGTGATTGTACGTAACCTCACATTTTAAACTTCTTGCTTGCACTCATTATACTACTAAACGAAAGAAGTGCTGAGAATCCCAAATTTTACTGATAATGTTTGATAATTACTGATACGGTGCTGTCGTTGCTAATAATTACTGATATTTACTGTTATTATTACTGTTGTTACTGATAATTTTAGGTGTTGCTGAGAAATACTGATAATTACTGTCGTCTTTACTGTTGATTCTGATAAATACTGATAAAAATGTTGATGTGCTGTCGTTGCTGAGATTTACTGATAAATACTGTGACCACTTTTTTAAGCTGGGAATGATCTAAAACAGAATTAAGGGTTATAAAAACCTTCAATTATTACCTTTTTTTATTTAAATAGATAATGACGACATTTTCCTTTTTGTTTTTAAATGTTCTACTAATGACAAAAATCAAACACTGATCTCAATTCATTACACCGATACTGTTGTGAAAATGCTGACAATTAATTAAATGAAATCTTCAGCATATAGTAGGCAAATGTTTTCTCCAAATCTATGAAAATAGTAAGATTTATCTGTAAGCTAGTTGAATGGATTAATTATTATATATTTTACTGAAGATATGATTTATAAAATTTTCTGTTATTTATAAAAAGAACATAAGAGCATCTTTTAAAAAATTAAATTCATCTATTCAGACTCTAAAATAGGGTAGGTAGGTCAGTGATGTTTATTAATCAACAATAAGAAATAATTCTTAGTGGATGGGAAAAAATTGGGGATAAAATATGTTTCTTGCAGGTTAGAAAAGCTTGACTCCTACCGTTTTCTCTCGGTCAACTGGTCAAGAGATGACATCGTTCGCTTTTTAAAGATCACCTTTCATAGAGCCTTTTTCCTCAAAGAATTCTTTAAAAATTGTTTACGTGTTAAGTTTTTTGGTCTCTTCTTGTCAATTATTTTTAATTTTCTCGAAATTGAAAAATTTTATATTTTTTAAAAATTATGTTAGTTAGAGATAAAAGGGGTAGAAGGGGGTACAACTTGAGATTCCATGTGAATTGTAGTGGTCAGCGTAACAAGGCCAACATTTTTTTATTTTCTGTTTTACGAGAATTTTTTTTTAAAAATTGAGTCTGGGGGTCGAAATAAAAATAAAAATAAAATCTTCAAATTCAAGCAGTCGGTCAGAAAAATAAAAATAAAATAGACAAATGTAACAATTTTTTTATTTTTTAAATTAAGAATTGAATTGTTCTATTGCCTAAATTTGGTAGGAAAGGGGTGTTTTTTGAAAAATTAATGCATGCAAAACAATTTTATCATATTTTTGGGGTATTCAAAAAATAATAAGATTTTTGGATTTTTGAGTAGCTATCGTATGGCAAGCATATATGTATTGAGGCATTTAATGGATTAGTTAAATTATTTCACAAGTGAGACTAATTAAAAGAAAATCTGAGTATCTTTTTCAATGCTATTCAAATTTATATACACATACAGGTATGTGGATAAAATGTATCATCTCATGAAAAAATATTGAAATTGCCTCAATGCTTAGTAACTTTCAAAGTAAATGATTGTAGAAAATGCACGTACATGTAATACCATAAGTATATACATGTAAAATAGACTATGGCAATTTCTCTGTTTACTGCAGAATTCGTATACTTCTAAAAACTGGTTCTATTAATCCACAATTTTTGAATAAAAATAACAGGTGATATTTGTATAGACGAATAATTTGCAGCTTTGTTTTTGCCTAGTGGTAAAAGGGTTGTTTTACAAAGAAAGAGCTGTTATAATCACCCTCATGTGCATTTATTTGTTACATAACAAGTATAATTCCATTTTGAATCGTAATAAGTGTGATTAACATTATAATAACGAGTGGAAGTTGTGACTCGAATTTCCTCAGTCACGCCACTTCCTACAGTGTTATATTCTCTTGTTACTAGTAAAAGAAAACGCTATTGTATTAAAAATAAGTTTCAGATT
Source organism: Saccostrea cuccullata (assembly GCF_032062105.1). NCBI lineage: Eukaryota > Metazoa > Mollusca > Bivalvia > Ostreida > Ostreidae > Saccostrea > Saccostrea cuccullata. Next base: position 15,142 of record NW_026926655.1, on the reverse strand, counting down.
AATCTTTAAGTCGTATTTCAATGCTTTTGAACAATTGTCAAAGATAATACGTACTTAAAACCTCCCAAAACAAGGGGTTGACAGAACCTTAATTTCCACGTGCCGTGGCCCTCCACGTAACATTTGATCAAGATTACTATATCGTTTATGTATTCATTCTTTCATTAAAAGTTAATCTAGAATTAATGTTTTTTTCCCAATAAATGTCATGTCACTTTTTAAAATGACTGGGTGCATTTAAAAACATTAACCTACGATTCTGACATTTTGCCGCTAACTGTTATGCAGTGCAGTGGCTATCCACGCTTCACATTCCTGCTCATTAGTTTTGTCAGCTGTGATTGAATGGATTTATATACCTCAGCCAATGACAATTCACGTTTTGAAAGGCTTGTTAAAATTTTGTTGATGTTTCTAACTTTCTTTTATTTTTTCAATGACTATAAATAAGCTATCGGCGGGAGAAACAAAAATAAAACTTGAAGAAGAGACTTTTATTTTTATTTCATTTTAGCCCAAATTAGGGTCGGCGCTCCCGTAAAACAGTAAATAAAAAAATGTTGGCCCAATGGGCACTAATCACCTATTGTTCTTCGTCTGCGGCTACTGGTGTACACAAAGAACAAACTAACTAACTACATTGTACTTGCTACTTTGAGTAGAAACAATCTTCACTAGTTTTTGAAAAAGAATTATCCTGTAATTTTAATTTTGACAAATAAAAATGATAGAAAAAATATTTAGCAAATAAGAACAGTGCAGTACTACATGTAAAAGAACAAAAACAAAGTTTCAATTTATGAACATTGTGCAAATTTTAAATAATAATAATTATTTTAATTTGTATAGTCTATTGATCTAAGCTCTGTCATTTATTTAATTTTACTCACATTTCTTGAGATAAATCTAAAAAGAATACTCCGAGGAGAGTTGTTTTCTGTTAATGATGGTTTGGGGCCCGTCAAACGGACACGAAAATTAATTGATAGGGAATATTTTACTTCATCTTATAATAAAAAAATTCTGCAAAATGTAAATATAAATTCAAAATAATTCAAAGGTTTAGTGATAGCAAGAAACAAGGAAACTTGACAACACTGACTCAGAAACAAAAATCAAAATGTATTTTGAATGACGTTGTTTATCGAACTCATGAATTAAATTCATGTTTTGAATTTTGTTAAGTTCATCATTGATGCTCTAAATTAATTTTATGTACACGTGTATAAAAATATTAAATACGCAATTAAAGCATGTATGACTTATAAACCATAAAATTAAAGAATCAACTTTTCGCTGTTATCAGCATTTCAACCCCCCCCCCCCCATTTCTGTGCTACATGTACATTCAAATCATGTCAATAAGCGCCCAACCTGTATTGTATGTTTATACAAAGGCCCCGGACAAGGAGAAAATGGAATAAAAAACAAATCATAGTCTCTGTACAAAATTATTTTCTAATTTATTGTACGGCATAAAAAATGTACTAGAAATTGACCCGATTCTCAAAACGAAAGTAGAACAATTACACGTGGTTGACATGTCCAACCAAAGCAAGACGACATTTATGGAAAAAAGAAACTTCCAGTCTTATTCTATTTTTTAATACTGACTGGCCTTGTATAACATGTTTTAGGAGTTGTTTATTTAATAAATTGATCTAGCTGCTATCGGTACATGTATAGTACAAGCCATACGCCCATTCTATGTGTACTACTTATATTAGCAAAAAGACACATATTTTATCAACTGAAAATCCCACTGCATAAAATTTATAGTGTACTGATGGTTTAACAACTAACTTCTTTAAAGCGAAAGATAGTCTAAGAAAGTTTTGATACCTCACTATTGTACACTGTATAAAATTCGCATGGAGGGCATAATCAGAGATCTAGAGCGCTATGTAAAATATTATAATTCATGAAATTAAAGGTAATTTAATTTCATCGTATAAACTTTTCACGTTCTTCAATGAAAGGGCATAATGCATGCTTCATGATTTTTTTTTTTTTTTTTTTTGAGAAGTATTTATTTACATACTGTCTTGTGAAATGAGAATCGTATGTAAATCGAAAGGGAGGGTGGAGGGGGTCCATAACTAAGACAGCTCATACATATATATATATATATATATATATATATATATATATATATATATATATATATATATATATATATATATATATATATATATATATACTTAAAATAAAAAAGAAAAACACGAAAAACTCAAGTAAAGCTTTAGGCCTTTCATTCTATCTTCTTGAAGATAGAATGAAAGGCCTAAAGCTTTACTGGAGTTTTTGTGTTTTTCTTTTGTATTTTAAGTATTTAATTCCGACCACTGAGACTATTTATTGGATTTTGTCTTGTTCAGTTCTCCTCGAGAAATAATTAAGAGTCATTATCTGTAAGGACCACAGATGCCTTTCAAACGAATACCACAGATTTTAATAAAACATAAATGAAAAAATTATGAATGTGTATAAGATTAATTAGGTATATTTAAAATTTTGGGATGTGACCTATCCTTCACTTTATGGCCCCCTAACACAGTTTGTGGCTACCCCCATGTTTGAAAAGGTCAGTTTTCTCCTTATTTGACATTAAAAATTCAAAATAAATAATGCACTATGGTTGGATTAAGTGCATTAAATTGTGAAAACAAGGTGTGAAGTAAAGATAAAAAATTATTTTGCTTCATCATTAAGACCCCTTTTTATTTTAAAGAAATTTAATTTCCTCCCATTTTTAACCCTTAACCAATACGCTTAATAAACATAATTTCAGTGCCATTTTATGAAAAATCCCAAGATAGGTTTATAAAATATCAATAATATTTTGAAAGCGAACATACTTGATTATTTATTCATAATTATTCTGGGTGTGTGTTTTTTGATTTAAAAAAAATAAAATATATTTGAAAATTTAAAAAAAACTAGCATTTCACAAAAATATTATCTCCCTTTGTAGAACTCTCTAGTTCTGACAGTGAAAGGAGGTAAAAACAAAAGTATTTGTAAGCATGACGTTTTGCCGGTTTGGAGTTCACAAACCATGTGTTTTATTGATATTTTCATACAAAAATGCTTAGATTATACAGTATAGCTTCCTTGGCAGATGTGATATTGTTTATTCTGAAGACATTCAACAACTCCTGAGTTTCAGCAATGGCCATGTATTGTCTAAAGTAGGTCGTATGCCATGTGTAACATTTGCTAAATACAGTGAATGGCTATCGAATGTGGACATTATTTTAACTTTTATTCAAATTGAAATACAAAGAGGTCAAGGAGGAAGTTATTTAAAATTCCAAACCTTCTAAGTTCCCACCTACATATTGAAAACACCAGAGGAGATGGACCAAGAATTCCCCTCCAAACAGAATTAACATGTGAAAATGTGAAAGCAGGTCATTTGATTAGTCAAGCTGGTGCAACGCTACCAGTGTTATACACCATGCATGTACACGTAAGTAACTACAATTTCTGATACATAATAAAATAATATTTGTTCGTAGAGTTATGAGTAGATGAAATTGTTGAAAAAGAATTGAATCAAAATGAATGTAAACACATTGGCGTCGGAAGCAAATTGAAAGTGGGGGGGGGGGGCTAAGTGTAAAAAAAAAAAGTTTATACCTTCTCAAAAAACCTGACAAGCAAAAAAAAAAATTCATCTTTACTGCGACGTGTCTGCGGAACGTGGGAGAGCTAAACCTACGAAACAATGTTCAATGTCTATACTAAGTGTATATTTAGAAAAAAGTGGGGGGGGGCTAAGTCTATACTAAGTATATATTTGGAAAAAAGTGGGGGAAATTGGTAAAGTAGCTACTTTGGGTAGCTTTAACCTACATACATTGTAGCTATTAATAGCTATGTGGATAGAATAAGAAATAATCTTTGGACTTCACATTGTAAATTTCATTTTCCTTGTTCATCTTGAACACTATATAATGATGTATGCATTAAAAGTTTAACAAGATATAAATTAAAGAGTTTCTCCAATTTGAATTATTGTAAACACTTATTTATTTTAGACCTCAACATACAAAACTAAATAAAAAGTACTGTTAAATATGTGATGAATGGCAAACAAGTTAACAGCTCATTCTTATATAATTGTGCTTTAATTAGTACCTGTGAGGAATTGAATTATTTTTATAAAAATATACAATTTATTGTAGCATGCTGCTGTGTGACCATGTGAGGGACATCACAAGTAAGGGGAAGATATTTAGATCATTCATGGAGCCTTCAACATTGTATTAAAACCAAATTATAAAGAGGTATAGTGTCCATGTACTATAATTTTGACCCAATGGCCTTGACTTCTGTATCTTTCAAGAAATTAGACATTGGTTATAAATTTTGAAGGATAGAGGATACAGCTTTCATGTTCCATATATACATTAACTACTATTATTGACCCACTTTTCAAAACTTATAAAAGCATAATTACTGTTAAGTGAGAGAATGTAGGAGTATTATTGATACATTACTTATTAGACATGTAAATCCTCTGTAATGTTCCAAATTCTACCCTTCTGAAATCTTCCTTATTATTCTATAAAAATATTTTTCACTTCAAATTACATTTTTGTGCAACTTTGAATAAGAAATTAAAAAAAAATACACTGTAAAACTTATACATTTTATTCATTGAAACATGACCCAAGTTGTTATTTTCAAAATTTTTGACAAAAGTTTGTACCACTTTCCTTAAGAAACCTCTCTACACTCTAGAATTACGATTCTGTAAGTTTTGTAAATACTTGTATTGTCTATTACAGAACTCAAGAAGCCAGAGTTTTACATTTAGTCATGACAAGTCATGATATTCAGCAAATGAATCTGTATCTGATGAAAATTAGTGAGAGTTTTCAGAGAATGGGAGATACCGGTGGGACACCTACACTAAGTCTGCTAAATTATACTACCATAATATAATGACAAAACTGACTGCTGTTATTCTCCCAAAGAACATCAAAGAAAGAGTGAAGAGTCTTACAGTATCTGAAGAAAATCCAAGTCTTGCTTAATATAATTATACATAGGGGAAGTTTTGACCACTTATCCTAAAGTTATTCATGCATAATAACATGGGTCCACTATGCATTACTTTGAATATGTTTGAAATAATTTTTTAAAAAGATTTTAATAATGTATATTCTTAGATAAAAGATAAAAAGTGTATAAACAGTAGTCTCATTGCATCTAAAATGATAATTCCATCCTTTGTTACAATTATTGAATTTTTATAAAATTGACAGAAAAATTAAAGAAATATTTGTCAAAAGTGTCTATTATTATTTTTAAGGCTTAAGGTTTACTTGGATGACAAAAATATTAACTGATAAGAGTGAAAAACCACCTATTGTACATCTATGTAATTATTCACTTAAGTATGTCAGTGACCTACTATTCCTGCTAGTGGCTCTTGAGTATTTCATAGAAAATATATACATTATTTTTCACAATATGACCAACATTTGCCCCCCCCCCCCAATATTTTGCCAATATATAGAATACTATAAAAACATAGCTACTATATGCTTGTGCCCCCTCAGTAAATACATCTAATAACCTTTTGTCCTTATTTTGCTTTCTAGAAAGTTTTGGTAGTTTTCACTGAGAATGTATGGCTGTGCCCCTCCCCCCTCCAACTGAAATTACCTCTTACGGATCTGTAATCAAGTTGAAAATCTGAATGATAAGAAGTCTCTCTTATTACTTATGTCCTCATTTTACTTTTGATGTCCTTATTCTGTTGGTATTATACTTTTATGAGCTCAATAATCAAATTATTAAGATATGTTGCTGTAAATGGTTTGTGTTCATGTATACATACATATTTTTGAAATTCTTCATTGTGTGTCAATCAATTACAAGTATATAAAATAATGTTTGAGCTTTAATATACACAATCATTGCGACAGGGTGTTATAAAACACATAGAAAATTTACTTTTTGAATGACGTATTGCAAGAAATAAAAGTATCGATACAAATTGAAAAAGTTATAAAAAAAAATTGATTAACCCGAACTTCCTCTGCACACCATAATCTTTTATATTTTCTTTGAAAAAATAATGATAATCATTTAATTTTCAGATTTATTTTCAGTTATCAATTGTTTATTTAGTCCATTTAACCCATTTTGGATTAAACATGTTGTACTTCATAGCATTCTGTTTCTGTAATCAGAAATCCTGACTTAAGGTCATCTCCAATCAATTCCTGAAAATGTGGAGAAGCAATTATATTATATATTCTTCAGTTAACTCTGAACTCTTGACCTCAGCCTTACGTTTTGATAGAATCAATAAATGAACTTTTCATCGACTCTTTTTTAAGCTAAATTTGTAACAAATACGTTTAATAGCTGAAGAAGATAAAATTTGAGTCATTGAACAGGTGTCATTAATCCCCAGCCTTTTCCTCATTAAAAAAAGGGGGGATTGAAATATCTGTGTTTTACTTTTATATCTTCACTATACCTACATTTCATTTAAAAAATGGATAAGTAGCATGATTAATATGCACTTAAGTATTGTTAAAATTTACCCACAAACGTGATTTTGAACCGATAAAAACATGAAACGAAAAACAATTCCCTTGAATGGTTGCCCTGGTAACCACTTTTGTGTTTCTATCCGCCCCTAAAATGATAGATTTTCATTCATTTTTAACATTTAATTCTCTCTTAAGGTTGTTTTACATAAACTTTAACCTCAAAAGAGAAAAAAAAACTCTACAAAATATACCATATACAATGTATAACGCAGTTTTCCAATCCGTATTTGAGGAAATTCGGGATTATGGGACATTTTCATTTTGATATTTCCCGAGTTATCTGAAAAACACATGTTGGGAATCTATATGAAATGAAAGACTATAGTATAGATATTTTGAATAAACAAGAAGTTTAAAAAACCTATCTTGGAATTAACAGATATATATAATTGAAATAGGGAGTAAAATAGGTTTTTCTGCATTTTGAAAAAGGACCAAATTTGATATTTTTAGCCTCCTGTCAGCTTGAAACACTTAAGACTAAAGATTTAAATACTAATTATTTTAATTATATAAGAATGCTTAAAACACATTATTTTATTGAAAGTGTTCATATTTTTCGCGTTTAAAAAAAATGTGGGGGTTAAAAATGCTATATTTCGTGAAATAGAACCTGTCAAAATGGCCATATTTGCGTTAGTTACGGCTGCCATGGCAACGGACACCCCGAAACATGAACTTGTGTGTTTTTCTCAGTTAGACACCTGAGTACACTCTAAATACCAAAAATTACGTATTTCGGAGACATTCGTTTTTACCGCCCCCTTGGATTCTTTGGTTTTTACAGAGAATGACTCTTATAATTACAACCATTGACAAAGATGTCCCCTAAAAGCTTTAAATGGTTTAATTTGAACATTATGATATAAGAATGGTCATAATAAATTAAAACAATCATTAAATATAAAAACAAAACATCGCGGTGACTTTAAATTGTCATTTAGAATAATTCATTTTACAAGTATACGGTAATAATTTTTAATAAAATACTTTTCTTAAAACAAATAATAGTTTTTCAAGCTATTTTAATCCCTTTCCGGTTTAAAAAAAGTGGCCGCAGTAATAATCAGTAAATCTCAGCAACGACAGCACATCAACAGTATTTATTAGTATTTATCAGACTCAACATTTAAGTTCAATCTGCTACGAATGCGTTTGTGAAAAGCACTGAAGATTTGTCGTAATAGGTTCGTAAGTTAATAGCGTAGGCAAAAGCTTAAGATTTTTTGTGAAAAGGGATACAGAGATATAAAAAGAAGATATTTAATGATATCATACATATTCAGTATCTTATGCATAGAGCTCTGACTTACAATGTAACACGAGCTAGGATTCCCGACCAAAGGGTCCTTGCAAATCACAATTTCAAAAGGAAAAGCACCATTGCACATAGTAATGCATAAAGCATGTTTGCTGAAATATTCAGAATCAAAAGAGAAGAATTCATTTTAAAAACTAATACATAGAAATCCCTCCCAATAAAAGAACCTCCTTCCCTGTGGCCACAATTTTACACCTTTGTGTAAACGCGGTGTGGCAAAGAACTTTGAAAAAATTATGCACTTTGAAAAATTTTTCAAAGTGCGCTAAAATTTGAACAAATTCAACGCACTTTGAAAATTTTTTTTAAAATGCGTTAAATTTGGTACACACTCAACGCACTTTGAATTTTTTTTCAAAGTGCGTTAAGAGTCTACATCAATTTATTTTACCATGGAGACACTTAATGCACTTTGAAAAAAAAAATCATATTTTAAAAATGGAAAGATTTATATTTTATTTATTTTGATTTGTAATTTATCCTTAAAAAAACTAACCCTAAGCTCAAAAAAGAATTGATTTACTCCCGTCGAAAAGAGGAGAAGACGAATATAAGGTCCCTAGCCTCAGTCCAAATCTTTATCTTTCCAATACATAGGTATCGGTAAACAATAAACCCAAAAGGGGTAATCTGCATTTTCAATGCTTATACGATGTATACATCTTTCAAAAATAAGTGTGGGGCTTAGCATCCCCCCACCTCCCCTGGCCCTTCGCCCGGTCTCGATGTCTATGCTATACTCAAAACTTTCATATAATTATGTATTTACCTAACTGGTATGACGTTGAAAACTTTCAATGTTAAATGAGTTAATTAAAACAGATGAAAACTAGAAATTTTTAAGTACAGTAAAACGTATGAGAGAGAAAGAATTTTCATAGTTTTGAACAACCAAATTGCCCCCTTTTTATTATGATAAATGCTTAGTTGCTTAAAGCTGTCCACTGTTAGTGTCCCCTTTACACCTTTACATCTATTCATGAAGACTAGAAAAAAAAAACGAATTAATGATCATAAACAATCGTCACTCTTTTTTTTCAAGACTCTTTTCCCTTTTATTTTATCAAAACCTCAAATATTTAAAACGTCAATATCTCAGGTCCTGGAGTGACTTTATCATAAAACAGTTACTAAGTATCCAACCAGGACCTGTTATTTATCATACCGATTATTTTCTATAGGAATATTGATCAATCTTTACATTTTTTTCAAAGTGCGTTAGCTTGGTCTTCATGAAATGCAGTTTGAAAAAAAATTTTCAAAGTGCGTAATTTTTCAAAGTGCGTTGTAACAACGCACTCTTGTTCGCGATAACTATGCATTAAGTTTATCTGCATATAAATGCTGGAGCAGAGAAGATTTTCATGGAAATAACGCATTCACTATACAATCAATAGAGCAATGACCCCAGAAACCATGAAATTCGCAATTTAGGAAGAGACGCCTTTACAGTGTATACATGTACACAACAACAATATAATATATAATTTTTGTTTTATATTCATAATCAGATCTAGAGTTGTGTTATTGTTTTTTTTTATTATGCATATTTACTTTATAATCAATGAAGTCCCCCTGTAAATATTTTCAAGGAATTGATGCATTATTCTTACTAAAATTAAGCGTATCTTTTTCATCATCTCCAATCCTACTTTCTTCTGCAATACCAAGACCATCATCCTTGTCTGTCTTTACTTTGTCTACAATATCAACATATGAAAGAGTTAGACACAAACGAGCAAGCCATATACTTGACCAAAATCAAAGGTATCGCTGACTTGTGGCGTCATCCTTACATCTCCTTTGTAGCAAAACTTTGAAGTGGAGTGACAAAACCGTTAAAATTTTTAATTAATTGTACCAACCTACCAAACGACTAATTTCTTTCTTTTTGGTCAGATATATTGCCAAGCAATAATTTTTGTCCAGTCGTTGAAAATTCTATGGTCAAAATTAAAAATAATGGGATTTTAAAGTTAAATAAATAAAATATGACCATAACATTATGCAAAAAATGAAAAGTTCAAGAAATTTATAAAAATAATAAAAATGTAAAGGAATTTCATTTTCTGTGTATATATTGATTTCATGGAAAAAGAACCAAAATTTGAATATTCCATGCCCGTGTGTCTGTCTGTAATATTAAAGTTTGTCTTAGGTATTTTTATTCAAACTTTTCAAAGTTTAATACACATAATAACATTTGCAAATATCTCTCTTAATAGATAAAGAGACAATATGTTCACTTCTGTACTAATTTTATGTGAGGATCAGAGGTGATCTTCACAGAGTGAGGTGATACCACCGCTTTTTACTTAAGATATTTTCAGAACTTAATATAAAATAGCTAAATCTTTCTAATCAACCATCATTGTTCTTTCATTATATACAGATATACTGATATTTTTCCTGAAACTGGTCTGCTAAACATAAATGTTAAACACTCATGTGTTAGAGCAAAGGGAAAGTTCTGCTTCTAGGCCATTGTGCGTCACAAAATAGAAATACGGCGGTCCGTTCATGTAATAAATGCAGTTTTACTGAAATTTATTCGTCTCAATTGTAATTAGGGGCACTTTAATCAATTAACTCACTAAATTATATCCCCCTTCTCTTATGAATAAATTGACAGTGTCCATGTTTTGCCATGGGAAACCCAAAATATGTCTCGGATTGAAAAGTAAAAAAGGAGGTGCAAAATGGCAATATGTAGTAATGATTTCGTGAAAGCTTATTTTTCATTCAGTGGTATGAGAGTAATTGAGGATAAGAGATGGGTATCCCAAAACGTAACAGACGGACGGGACGTACACATCGATTACTATATACCCTCCCGTTTTTAAGCGGGGATATATAAGTAATAAACAACAATGTTAAAAAGTTGACTGGGAAATGAACTTTTAGTTGGTACGCGATCAAATCTACTGAGAAGCCAATCACGCTTCATAGTATTAATGTTGTTACTTCTTAAATGTACTTGTTATTCTTTACGTAACAATCAAGTAATATTTTGTACGTAAAGTAAAGAAAAATGAGAAGAAGAACAGCATCACCGTTCATCCCCCATCCAACCGCCCACATGCAAAAACATAGACTAAATTATGACTAACCTCTGCATTTTTTAGTTTTGATGTAAATTCAGTAATTATGAAAAAAAAAATTGACCTATAATTTTTAAAAGCCTGTCCTCACAATGGATTGCAGTGTTCCGGTATCACCTATGGACACACAACAGCATATTTAAAGTCTAATTTTTTTTCATCTCTCTGTAGCTAGCTAGGCCCATTTTTATCATTGAATGTTGTTTATGACTTAAAAATTTCCATACAGGTCAAGTTATGAGAAATTATAAATTTTTTTTAAAAAAAAAGTATAAACTTTATGATAGATAACCTTCACCTCAGTGTGACCTCTTGAAAAGAATATTATTTAAAATTTGTCATATATATTTTCAATGGAAAAATTTTAGCTCACATTGACACCCCACCTTATCCCCGGGGGACTATGATTTGAAAAATTTGAACAAAGAAGAATCGATACGAAATCAAGAGATTTCCTCATATAAGTTACAGTTTTCAAAATCAGTATCTTTTGAGAACAATTTAAAGGATTTTCCATTTTCTATCTAAGGGTACATTTAAATTTAAGAAACATATCCCATGGATTTAAATAATTAAGAATCTACAGTACTCCAGGAGGCTTCCATATAATATTATGGTTGAACGGTCCTTTAAAAGATTTTTCAATGACACAATTTTTTTCCAGATTATCTCTCCCTAGGAAGTGGTCATGGCGGTGCAGTTTATGTATTCTAATTTACCTTTGCCTAACGATGTTTTGTACCAATTAATGGTCAATATTGGTCCAGTGATTCTTGAAAAAAAGTTAAGAAATTTTTTTTCATAATGAAATTTCTTTACCCCAACCACCTTCTTTGTTTTAAAGTAAGTCGTCAATCAAATTGCTTTAGGTCTGTGGTATATACAGATATCTCTGCATCTCTCTCTTCTCTCTATCTTTTAATATACTAGTATATGCATAATATACAATATATCCTTTGATCATATTCACCATCCTTTTCAACTTCGTTTGTCATTCCTTCCGGTTGATTTTTGACAATGTTCTCTGTGTTACCATGGCTTCTTTTTTCTGATTTAGTGTTAATGTCATCGTGCTCTCTTTCCTCTGGTTCACTATTGATTCGAATATTTTGTAAACCAGAAACTGTTTCTTCTAGTTTACTATTCACACCTGTTTCTGTGTCACCATGGGTTATATTCCCAGGTTTTCTATTAATGCCTGACTCTGTGACATCATAGATTTTCTCATCTGATTCACTACTAAGATCAGTTTCTATGGCTTCAAAGTCTTTCTTTGGAACACTGATCTTTGTGAAAACACGCTTTTTCTCTCTCTAGCTCGCCTGTTTTAAGTATCGTAACTCCTGCTAAATTAAATGAAATCTTTTCATATTTATTTTTGAAGTTGAGAAACAATTTCGTTTTTAAATTGATTTTATTTAACAATATTTTTTAGCAGAACCTAATATATTCCGGTAAAGCAGTTCTGGTTTTTTACTGTGTATAGATATTTAATTTAATCAATTCACAACACATATAAAGAATAATGTTTGAATTAATATACTTTTAACTTTTTTGTACACTAACTATACACAACTGTATCATTTTAGATTTTATGCACAACTACGATATGTGATACTTCTCTTTACCTCCATCTCCAGTAGTATTTCTTGATAGCAATGGAGCACTACATGAAAATTAATCAACATTATCGGTGCATTTTTCATGTGTCCAATTTGGAGTCGCTTTCTTTTTTTCCTGCAAAATATTTTTTGTCTTTACAATATAATACAAACATCTTATCTGTGGCATTCTAGAAACATTTTATTCATTCAAACATACGTGCACTATAAACGTGTTTTAATTATAAAGTCACTCAACGCAATGCAGTCAGGAGAGTATTGACGGAAATAAAGTTTGGTTTTGAAGTCCCCAATTTGTGTTTTAAAACACACAAAGAAAGTGGTCTAAAAATTATTTTTATAAACTTTTCAAATTTCCATTATATTTCGTTCTGCAAAAAAAAAAAAATAAATAAATAAATAAAAATTAGGTACCTTTAGTAATCTTGCCGTCTACATTACATTATAAAGTATGGCCTTTCAGTATGATTTCATGAAAAGGTTGCTAGGAATGAAAAGACACTTAACAGAATCAACATATCATTAACCTATTCTTATATGTTTTGACCCGTTATGTTATTGTTGTTGTTGATTGAATGATCCATTGCTCCTTGATTGTCGACGATAAAAAATTATGTTGTGATCCTTTGCCCGAGGTTTACCAATAAAGTTAACATAAGAATTCATTCTTTTTTACAATAAATAAAAATGTTTAGATTACATATATTTTTTGCATATAAAATATATGAAAATCTATTGCATTCAAAACACCATAACACAGACAGGGTGCCAAGAGGTTAAAACATGCGTTTTAGTTTGCCGTCATAATCGTTGAACACCGAGGAAGTGCAACGTCGCAAGCGAAAATCAAAAACCCCGTTCAAATTGACCAGAAGCTGTTACGTTGGCTGATCAATTTAATATAGCTTACACGAAGGATAATACATAGGTTTTTACATAGAAATCACATTTGCAGTTAAGGTAGAAAGTTAAAAAAAATGTAAATATAAGCAATGAATCATTGTTTTTTTATTGATGTAGTTTCATAACTGCAACGGTGTGTGCAAACAATTTTTTTATTAAATTATATCACTAAAAAAATAATGATTCATTGCTTAAATAAAATGAATCGAAAATTTCAAATTGATACAAACAATGTTTACCTGCTCACTAAGGGGAACGTAACATTAAGGATTTTTGCAATGGTGTGGAGTGGGTAGAAGGTAGATGCTGGGGTCACGTTGGAGATACATCCATTTGATTTGATCACTGAATCAAATAACTAATCCCTTTGACCTTGTTGAATATTATACATCGAAGGTGGCTAAATTAATATTGACCCCCCAAAGCAACGGATATTTATTCATTACATTATCAAATTAAAAAAAAATAATACATACTTGGATTTGGCTCTTTTGCCTTATTTTTCCCCCTTTGTTTTCTTTTCCTGAGAAGAAGGACACCTAGGAACAGGACGACGATAAGGACAAACACTCCAGAACACAGCCCTCCCACTATCACACCAATATCGGCGGATTCGTACTCCTGGGTTGTGGTTGTTTGATTATTTATTGCCGTAGTGTTATAGGCGCCAAGATCTACGTAAAGGGTTCTGTTTAAAAAAGATATCGGATCACATTATACTTACCTCATTTACAAATATACAAGAGGCCCATGGGCCTTAAAGGTCACCTGAGTATCATGTAACAAGTTTCCAGCAATTGAGTCGGTTCGTGTTTTAAATCAAAGACAATTAAATTCAAAGTTTTGAAAGATGCACTAAATACTTTTCATGATTTTACATTTTGCTTTCTTATTTTGGTTACTTAATACCCAGAGGAAGTTCAGAGTAATAAAGAGAAAATGCATTTCCACTTTAAATTCACAGTTGTGCACCCCACCCTACAGTAACCACTGACCCTGGGGGTACGTAATTCAAAATTTTACTATATAATAAATAACTGATTAATACCAAAAGACAGATTTTAAAGCATTAATTTATTTTAAGACTATGTGACACCCGTTACCCAGCCCAGGTGCCCTGAACAAAGGGCCCTGAAATTAACCATTTTAGAAGAGGCACATTTTATCATCATTAGTCATCATTAGTACGTATGTACTTAATAAATTGGCGTAATACCCAGGAACAAAGGAAAGGTTTTTTGAAGAAATCATGCATTTTCACTACATATCCATTAGAGCCCCATCTTAGCACCAAAACCCCTGACCCTGGGCCCTTAAATTCACAAATCTAAAGAAGCATCCTTTTTTATCATAACTTTGAGCATAGTTCATTAGTTTAATACTCAGGAGCAGAGGAGAAAATTTTTAACAAATTAATATATTTTCATTTACAATCACTAGAGCCCCAGCTTTACGCCAGAACCAGTGACCATGAGGATATGAAAATCAAAATTTTGGACAAACACTCTTATGAAACAGAACTATGGAATTGTTTAGTTTATTTAATGCCCAAGAACAGAGATACATGTTTTTAAAGCATTCATGTATTTTCAAAATATTATCAATAAACCCCGCCCT
>NW_026926654.1:0-28425 GCF_032062105.1 Saccostrea cuccullata | reverse complement strand
GTTAGAGGTTTCACAAGTGCACCTGTTTGCAATGGAATTGAATCCATTAAATTTGGCCATTTTTGACGAAATAAATACATGAAAATTGAAGAAATGTAAAATATTTTTTATCTTTAAATCATGTAGTGAACTCAAACATAAATTATTGTATCATAAGAAAGCATTAACTTTTAAGATTCCATGACTAAAATATGATTTGTTTTTCATAGTGCTTTAAGTGTTTCCATTGTAAAATATATTGATGTAGACTCTTAACGCACTTTGAAATTTTTTTTCAAAGTGCGTTGAGTTGGTCCCAAATTTGACGCACTTTGAAAAAAATTTTCAAAGTGCGTTGATTTTGTCCCAATTTTAACGCACTCTGAAAAAAATTTTTCAAAGTGCGTTGCCACAAAGCTTCCAATCGGAGTACAAATTAAAGCCCAAAAAAATGTGAAAATATTTTTCTCTTTTGGTATTTAACAATAAAAACGTTATGTTTTTGCATCATTTTTTATCTTTATTTGATAACTTTACCATATGTAAAAGTGAATTAAATATAGGAAAGATATAAAAGTAACTAATATATTCTAAAAATTTTAGAAAAGCAAAGAAAATTCGGATAGTTTATATTGTAGCATTGCTAAATAATCAAAACACTTGTATTTATTAAAATTTCAAAAGCTTTGAGTGAATTGGAAAAAAAATTCCAATTATGTTTATAAAACATTCATGAAAAATCGAAACATCAATTTGTTTTTATCTTTGTGTTTATCTCAATTAGTGAAAATAGATTTTTTAATTCCTTGGTTTTATTTCAGGTTTAATACTATAAAACGCCATCTCTCGAGAGGTGACCCATTAACATATATTCTCTGTAAGCAGCAAATCATTTTCTAAAGAGTTTGGAACGACATCCCTCTGATTTTCATGAAATTCGCATGACAATTGCATTTTGGTACAAAATCAGCAAATATTGTGTTAGAGGTTTCACAAGTGCACCTGTTTGCAATGGAATTGAATCCATTAAATTTGGCCATTTTTGACGAAATAAATACATGAAAATTGAAGAAATGTAAAATATTTTTATCTTTAAATCATGTAGTGAACTCAAACATAAATTATTGTATCATAAGAAAGCATTAACTTTTAAGATTTCATGACTAAAATATGATTTGTTTTTCAAAGTGCTTTAAGTGTTTCCATTGTAAAATATATTGATGTAGACTCTTAACGCACTTTGAAAATTTTTTTCAAAGTGGGTTGAGTTGGTCCCAAATTTGACGCACTTTGAAAAAAATTTCAAAGTGCGTTGATTTTGTCCCAATTTTAACGCACTCTGAAAAAAATTTTTCAAAGTGCGTTGCCACAAAGCTTCCAATCGGAGTACAAATTAAAGCCCAAAAAAATGTGAAAATAGTTTTCTCTTTTGGTATTTAACAATAAAAACGTTATGTTTTTGCATCATTTTTTATCTTTATTTGATAACTTTACCATATGTAAAAGTAAATTAAATATAGGAAAGATATAAAAGTAACTAATATATTCTAAAAATTTTAGAAAAGCAAAGAAAATTCGGATAGTTTATATTGTAGCATTGCTAAATAATCAAAACACTTTTATTTCTTAAAATTTCAAAAGCCTAGAGTGAACTGGAAAGAAATACAATTAATTTTATAAAACATTCATGAAAAATCGAAACATCAATATATTTTTATCTTTGTGTTTATCTCAATTAGTGAAAATAGATTTTTTGATTCTTGGTTTTATTTCAGGTTTAATACTATAAAACGCCATCTCTTGAGAGGTGACACATTAATATATATTCTCTTAAGCACCAATCATTTACTTAAGGGCTTGGAAACGACATCTCTCCGATTTTCATAGATTTTGCATGACAAGTACAAAACCAAAAGTTGCACACATGCACCTGTTTGCAATGGAAATGAATTAAATATGGTCATTTCTGACCAAATGAAAACATAAATATTGAAGAAAAGAAAAAATATTTTTTTTATCTCTCTGTAGTGAACTCAAACATAAATCATTGTATCATAAGAAAGCAAAAACTTTAAAGATATACATAGCGTATATATTTATTTCAGAATGAACCCCACTCTAAGAAAAAGGTCCTGAAAATGATATAGTTTTTGAAACTGTGAAAAATAAGATTTTTTTTTTTTGAGAATTTTAATGAAATTTCTTAAACTTTCAGTGTGATTTAATACGTCGTGATTAGTAATGTTTTCTTATTTAAAAAAAAAATGGAGTGGGATCTCAATGCTATTTTTATGTATCTATAAAGAGACATACTCCAGTATTTCAGAAAAATCTGCTTTATCAAATTTAAGCAGAGCTTAAGATGCAATTGCAAGGTTATAATGATAATTAACACTTCTGTCACCAGTAATCTTACTGAAAAGAGCTTCTATACCAAAACTTGGGTAAATCTGAATTGCAAATTTTGTAATGTTATCTACGGAATAGAATGCACTTTATGTGGACACGTTTATGTTGGTGAAACAAAGGGATCACTGAAGGTAGGATTCTTCTCTAGTTTCTGACTGACTAGATGAATTATTCAAAGTCCATTTGCTTAAATGTTTTAAACATGTATATTAAGGTGTAAGGGATTTTAAAGACGATATTTTTCTTTCCTTATAACAATTGTACAACTTAAAAAAGAAACGGTATACCGCATTGAAAACTAGTAGGGACTATATTTTTGTGAAATGGCGGAGTATGAACTTTTCTGTCTTGACAGAAAGACTTGATGAAATTTTCAATTGTAAGTTTAATTAATAATATGGTACAAAAGTTCTTAAATTTATTAAATGAACAAAATTTTTCAAACAAACTATTATCATATTTTTATAAGCTTCCAATCTGAGTACGGATTAAAGCCAAAAACTAGTAAAAGCATTTTTTTTCTCTCTAAGTAAACAATCAAAACGTTTTTTAATTTTTGTATCGTTTTGTATCTTTTTTAAATAACTTTACCATATGTAAAAGTGAAATTTAAATATAGGAGGGATATACAAAAATATATTATTTAAAAAATTTGAAAAAGTAGAGAAAATTCGAATGTAGTCAATATCCATTTAGTTTAATTACTTACATGTATGTCAGTTTTGTATTACTATCTTATTCGCTCTTTATGGTAGTATCTTGTTATATAAAAAAAGAATAATATTCAATCTTTTGAAATACAACGAATTGGTTAATTGTCAACAATATGCTTTACTATTATCATCCAGGAAAAAGGTAGTGACCTTGACCTGACATTGACTCCAATATAAACCGGTCAAATTTAATCTTACTGATACCATTATTTAGATAAATTGTCTTATTAATTCTGTGATATTTTCAAATTATTTAAATACAAAAAATATGAGAAGAATCCAAACTTGACTAGAGCCGAGTTTATTGCAAAGCAACGGGTAGATCTTCCGTTTGAGCTGCGGGTAGGAAAAAATGACCTTGAGTCAAGACCTTGCCATATTTTAAGGTCTATTTAAGCAATCTTACAGGATATATCAACTGAAATGTTTCTCTTTGTAGTAAAAAGACGATAAAGGAATGCACAAGGGTTGTTCGAAAAGTTTGTGGACTAGCACCATAAAAGTAAAACCAATCAAGATATATCAATGAATTCCTTTAACGTTTAATTGGCATCATCTTTGTTTTATTTATATGATAAATTATATATCACTGGTTATCTTTTTTGACAAATTGTTGATGTTTTCAAAGCAATGATATGTACAGACGGCTTAACCTCGAAAATTACATTTTTTTCTACCTAAGTGCAACTAAGAAAAAAAATATATCATATGAGAATTTGTCATCCAAAAATGACGTTAATTCACCTATGCGATATAACAGTATTACACCATTAAATTTGCAATGTTAGCCGCATTATGTTATTTATGTTAGTTATATGAAATTTACTTGCAAATTTTGTATGAAATGCAGAAACAATGAGGTATAATGACGTCAGAAGGGAGGAGGTCTTTTTCTAAAATGCTATAAAGTTTCATCCCCTGGAAAACTGACATAGACCGAGGAAATATTTAAATGGGCCATTGAAAAATAAAATGCATTCAAAGAACCTGTTTTTAAATACTAAAACGAGTAAGAGAGACGAGAAATGTAAATTTGTAGTAAGGGTTTTCAAAGTTTATCATCTAGTAAGTGACGTTGATCGTGCGTGATAGATGTGGAAGGCCGATAAGCAAATATGCTGTTATAATTAAGTTAGAATCTTTCACCATGTATAGATCTATTTACAATATCATAAGCATTGAAGTCAGCTATACATGTAATATTAAAATTACAGAAACAAGACGAGTTTGAGTTTTTACTTAAATCCAAGGAATCTCATTAAGAGAGAATCTCATAAGTGTATGAGGTAGAGAATGTGGACATTGAGAAACAATGACGTCATATAACTAAATGGCGACTGCGCCGGGTGAACAAATAATGTCATTTTATTTTATGATAACTTGGAAACAATTAAAGGTATCAAGCTAAAAATTCATAGTTTTGAACCGTAATTTATTTAAGTTATTTAAAGACAATGCAATTTCCAGAGACATATATTTTTTTTATGGTTTTTCATGTCTCAGATTTTTCTTTCTATTGATTTACCGGTTTGCATATGCCTGTGTGTAAACAACACTTCATAAACGCTGTCCATTGATGTACGATTAGAGTAAACGAAACAACCCCCGGTAATCCATTTCTTATGGAAAACTGAAAATATATAGATCAACACCTTAGTATTTACTTGTTACCTGTGTAATTACAATGTTACAAACCGTGGCGATGACTGATCAGGAGTTCTTCATCTTTTTCACTTCTTTTCATTATTTATAAGTCGTTCAATATTAGTATTTTCACCGTTTTAATCTATCCTTTTATAAATTCGGTTTGATCTTTATTTTTAATTGATAGACAAAGTTTTCATACTCCGATGATTCACATTTCGCCTTTGAGGTTTATTAGTCTTTGTTAATACATCTATGTTTTCATCTGCGATATTAGTAATATGTCCTTTACAAAATATACACGTTTATAGTTGCGAGGATGTAAATGAAAGCAAACTTAATTACAAATACTTTCAATTTCTTTAGGAAAAATGTATTTAATTACATTACATTTACTTATTTCAATTATCCAATCACTGCATAAAATATATTGAGATCATGAACAGTCCTTGTCCTTTAATAATGATTATCATTAAGTATTTGCAAATATTTAAAAAATGAGAAATAAATTTGAAAATGTTCAGCTTAAATTGTCTCCATGTACCTTGCAGCTCAAAAGTCCATTAAACAATTCAAAGGACTGTATTCGGAAATGGTCATTATTTGCAAATGACCAATGACCAGGTAGGTAAATTTACGAGTTCCATTTTTATTGAAAAAGCAGCTGACAATGACATCAAAAAGCCTGGACTTTAATTTATGATTTTGCACAGATTTTGCTTCATATGAATACAAAAATAGGTCTGCTAATAAAGGAGCGCAAATGGTACCATTGGGATTTCCTATAGATTGTTAGAATACCTGGTCTCAAAAAACCACATAGATATTGTCAATCAAAAACTCAAGCAGCTTTTTGATGTCAACTTCAGAGTACTTGTTTGTGTAATCAGAATGAGTTTTAACAAAACAATTTTGCAAATAACCATTGACCAGGTAAATAAATTTGAGTTCCATTTTTATTGAAAAAGCAGCAGTCAATGATATCAAAAAGCACGTATTTTAATTTTTCGTTGGAAATGGTTTTGTATAAAGCTGAAGTCTTAATCTTTTAAGCTGTTGATTTTGGTAAAATCTTGTGATTTCAAATTGTCCAAAAGTTCTTTGGAATTTTTGAGTATCCACATCTGATTCAAACCACTTCTTGAATATGTTACTCAGTACTCTTGAAGTTTTTCATTCACTACTCTCAAAATCTTAGTGAGGTGTAACAAAAGAGGCTTGGTTGAACATTTACTTAAACCCGCAATGAATCTTTGTTTGTAAGGATTTTAATGAAATTTAGGAATCCAATATATATAGGGTATTTGAAATTCATTTTGATTATAACCAAACGTTGGCCAAACTTTTAGAGTCAAATTATTTCCAAGCTTGCATCGCTAAAGTTTAAGTCTACGAGTTCTTGTTTTCAATGCCTAAAAGAGATCCAGAGAGAAAAGGGATGTACAGTTAATTTCGATTTGTAGGTAAGGTGTGAAAAATCATTCAGTTCAAAAATGACGTTAAAAATGCCGGGATATACTGGCTCAATCAAGCGAGGATCTCTGCCAGTGTAGAAATCCATTTACCATATTATATACATTGAAAGTTTTTGTTCAAGACATTCTTAAGTTATAAACAAGACGGGTTGAAGTCCTTACTCAGCTCTTGATAGCCTCAGTCCACGAACTTTCTGATAACTCCTCGCACGTCCATAATAATTATTGTTATACTGGTAGAGAATAAAATTTCAATATAATTAAGTCTATAAAAATGTATAATTATTCTTTTTTCTTTATACACGTAAAGAGACAAACAAAAACTTTGTTTTTCAATTTACTACGGGTGGTACCGTTCGCGGTAGCTCAGTCGGTAGAGCGCTCGCTCCGTGATCGGGAGATCGTGAGTTCGTATTTCGGCCGCGACTGACCTAGTCGTTAAAATGGGTAGCAACTGTTCCTTCGCCATGCGCTCGGCACTTTGAAGTGAAAGTTGCGGGTCCTTCGGATGAGACCTTAAAAACCGAGGCCCCGTGTCAGCGGCAGACGTTGGCACGATAAAGATCCCTCACTGCTCAATGGCCCTCAGTGCCGAGTAAAGGTCAAAATTTGAAGCCCTTCACTGGCATACGGTGACGTCTCCATATGAGTGAAAAATTCTCGAGAGGGACGTTAAACAATATACAATCAATCAATCAATCAATCAATACTACGGGTGGTGAATATAAAGTACTAAAAATTAGATATCCTTTGAAACAACAATACGTAATTAATATTCTATATATTAAAAACTAAAATACAGTTGTGCAACGTTCTAAGAGAGAGGTTTTTTTTTATTATTTACATTTTCCCAGATAACAAGACTATGTTGGGCCAACATTGGCAAAAGGTTGTATGGTTGGCGTTGGGGGAACAACGTTGGGCCAACGTTGGACCAATGTCACCATGCCAACCTTCACAACCATGACAGAATTCCTATGTTGGCCCAACATTGGTCCAACGTTAGCAACTTCCATTCATTTCCATTCCCAAGGAATGAGGGATGTTGATGTTGGCCCAATGTTGGCCAAATGTTTGTAATACACCCTTAAAGAAAGCGTTTTTAAAGTTGGTAGTAGTATGTTGGCCCAACGTTGGCCAAATATTTGTAATACACCCTTAAAGAAAGTGTCTTTTAAAGTTGGTATAGTATGTTGGCCAAACGTTGGCCCGATGTTTGTAATACACCCATAAAGAATGCGTTTTATCAAGTTGATAGTAGTATGTTGGCCCAACATTGGCCAAATGTTTGTAATACATCCTTAAAAAGTGTCTTACCAAATTGGTAGTAGTATATTAGCCCAACGTTGGCCCAATGTTTGTAATACACCCTTAAAGACGGCGTTTTTAAATTTGGTAGTAGTATGTTGGCCCAACGTTGGCCAAATGTTTGTAATACACCCTTAAAGAAAGTGTCTTTTAAAGTTGGTATAGTATGTTGGCCCAACGTTGGCCCGATGTTTGTAATACACCCATAAAGAATGCGTTTTATCAAGTTGATAGTAGTATGTTGGCCCAACGTTGGCCCGATGTTTGTAATACATCCTTAAAAAGTGTCTTACCAAATTGGTAGTAGTATATTAGCCCAACGTTGGCCCAATGTTTGTAATACACCCTTAAAGACGGCGTTTTTAAATTTGGTAGTAGTATGTTGGCCCAACATTGGCCAAATGTTTGTAATACACCCTTAAAGAAAGTGTCTTTTAAAGTTGGTATAGTATGTTGGCCCAACGTTGGCCCGATGTTTGTAATACACCCATAAAGAATGCGTCTTACCAAGTTGATAGTAGTATGTTGGCCCAACGTTGGCCAAATGTTTGTAATACATCCTTAAAAAGTGTCTATCAAATTGGTAGTAGTATGTTGGCCCAACGTTGGCCCGATGTTTGTAATACACCCTTAAAGAAAGTGTCTTATCAAGTTGGTAGCAGTATGTTGGCCCGACTTTGGCCCGATGTTAGCACGAGTGTTCTTTTGTTAAGGTGTTTCAAAGATGGGATATTTATATTGGGACAACGCTGGCCCAATTATTATACTGCCAACTAAATGATGGTGTCATTTTTAGCTGCTGTGCTTTACATTGGGACAACGTTGGTTCTAATTAAGTTTTAATTTAGATGCAAATTCTGAAATAACTAAGAGGACATTTTATGTCCATGCTTTTAATTGGATAACTGTTTTTGTTTAGATCTGATAGTTTCAATATTTTAACTTTGAACTTAAGTGATCAAAGCACCAAAGAGTGTTTTATTATATTTCTGAATTGTGCACATGCATGGTGTGAGAAAAAGGACATCAATCAGCCAAACTGTTCATGAAATTTATTAGGACCCGACACTCTTAACCAAACTTTGTGACATTTTTTAAATTTAAATTTAAATTAATTTTGATTCATACATCATTATTTAGTAAAGAGTGTTTCGGCAGTTTTGAAACGGCTGTATGCCCTAAGACCCGCCTCATCAGGGGTCCACCTTAGCAGTTGTATTCTTGTGGTAAACGTGATCTAATAATCATATCGCCTATGCTTTTGTGCTTGCTATAAGCTACAACTGGTTCCGATGTAAATATTTCTTTGCATATTGTGTCTGTTTTCATTTCATTCCAATATTTTAAGATGCGTCTTTTTAATCCTTTGATTCTCGGATTATACTTTGTAACCATAACTAATGGATTGCGGAGTTTAGATTCACTGTTGTTTTTATTTAGCATCTTATTTCTGTCCGTTCCAGTTACGCCCGTGATAATAGGGTCTATTTCTGTATCAGAGTAGCCTCTCTTTGATAAGTGTTTCTTGAAGTCTTGTAGGATTGTGTTGAGGGTTGCAGTGTCATTGGTATTTCTTATATGTCTTATGCATTCTCCCTTAATAAAACCTTTGAATACTGCTGGGTTGTGAGAGCTTTCTCTGTGTAGATATTGAAAATTATTTGTTGGTTTAATGTACGACTTAATATCTAGTTTGTTGGATTCTTGGAATTTCCTCCCTTTGTACACTGTTGTGTCTAAAAAGTTCACAGAGTCAATCGAGATTTCAAAAGTGAATTTCAAGTGCGGGTGGCATTGATTGGCAATTTGAAAGAAATCAAGAATCTCATTCTCAGACCCATTGAAAATGATAAAACCATCATCTCTAAATCTGCCGTGAAACAAGACTTTATTGGCATATTGAAATTGCGCCATGATTGATTGAGTTATCTGTAACATTCTTATATCAGATACTTCAGGGGAAACAGTTGAACCCATTGCGCAACCGATTTTTTGTTTGTAATATTTTCCATTAAACTCAAAATAATTATTTTCAAGTATGCATTTTAGAAGAAAGAGGAGATCTGAGACCTCGGGATAAGGCAGATCTGATAAATCTCGTTTGTTATTTCAGTAGGCCTCTTCAACAGCGCTTAATAATTCATCAAACTCCATGTTAGTATACATACTTGTAACATTGTAAGTGATCAGTATGATTTGCGATGGTAAGCATAAGGCTTCGATTTTATTGATAAAATCCGTAGTATCCTTCATGTACGTCGATTGTTTTTGAACAATCGGGATTAGAAAGTAATCACAGTAAGCACCAATCCTATGTGTTGGTGTATCGCATTGTGAAATAATTGGTCGTCCAGGTGGTAGCCGTCTGAGGCTGCAAGTGCCGTTCATAAGGGCAGTCATGATTTTATCTTTGATCTTGTGTATTTTAGGGAGCAAGTATAGATGTCCGCATTTAAGGGACGAATCGCTATCACTTAGATAACGATATGTTTCTTTGTCTAAAGCTCCTCCAATAAACATATCAGAAACTTTTTCTTGTATGATATTACGTAAATGTGACAAATCAGGTTTTTCAACTTCAAGGTAGTGCTTTGATTCAAGTTGACGTAAAGCTTCAGTGCCATATTTTTCTCTGTCCATGATGACCACAGTGTTACTTTTATCAGCTTTTTAAATTACAATATGGCGATTGTTTTTTAATGAGACCAATGCCGCCCTTTCCTGGTTAGTTAAATTATCCCGATATTGCTTTATTGCCATAGATGATAATTCTAATTTGGTTTTGTCAATATAATTTTCAAGAGCACCGCATGCCTGATCGGGTTTAAAACCAGTAGATGTTCTGAAGGGATGAAGTTTATTATTTTCCCCGGTATCAAAGAAGAATTTGCATTTGAGTTTTCTAGCAAACTCGTCAAAATCCTTAAGGAGAAACCTTTTGACATTGCTGCTTTGTGGTGACGGGATGAATTTAAGTCCTTTGGCTAGCAGTATGTATTCGTTATCTTTAAGACCACATGAGGATAAATTAAGAACAAATTTTTTTGCATTTATTACGCTTGCTCTGTGAGTGCGTTGTTTATGAGCAAATGCATTAGACGCTCTTAACACACTTTTTTTCTGTTTATCTAGACGCCTGAAGCGTCGCGCCATTGTTAGAAACGACTTGAATAACTTATAACTCTAAAGGTTTAAGATTGAATTAATTATGTCAGAGGATAAAATGATGTTGCTGATAATATAATAAAGCACCACGTCTATTATATGTCTGAGCGTATAAATAGAGGGTAAATCAGAAAGTACCGATTAATTATAACAACACCACGTCTATAATACGTCTGAGCGTATTAATAGAGGGTATAAGGCACATACGTAATTGATATTAAAATTTCCGTGTATAATTTGCAAAGCAAACAAATAAGTAGCACAAAAATTAATCCTGCCGTGCTTACTCGCACTGGCTAAAAAAAAATAATGCAAAATTACCGTGGGCCAACGTAAGGTTAACAACAGTGGGCCAACGTTAGAAAAAAATTGGGCCAACGTTGGCCCAACTATGTCTTGTTTATTGGGTTATAACACTCAAACAGAATTTCCTACAGACACCTATTACTTTGGTATAATGATATGTTTATGATTGAAATACATGGATGTAATGGACGTAAAACAATTCGAGTGACAAAACTGTCTTGTTTGGAATCCCCCCCCCCCTTATATATACAGATACATAAAACCTGAAGAGAAATAAAAATCCTTAGGTTAGTACAAAAAAAAAAATTAATACCTGTCAATGGCTATTACGAGGGTTGTTCGAAAAGTTCGTGGACAACTGTCATATCTTTTTTATTAGACGTCATATGTTATTCAAATTTGGTAGAAATATTTTTACAATAAATCAAAATGATTTATATTAAATTTTTCCAAAATATTACGATTTATTAAAAATATATCCAGATTTTAAAAATGCAGAAATCGGATCACGGAGCATGTCAAAAGAAGTCGGTTTACTTAATGCATAAAATGGCCCTGTAGATATACCAATTAATTGATTAACACTTGATTTTCTATTTGAAGCATTAAAATAAAATAGAGGCTTGGTGCTTTCATATCCTATTGATTTTTTTTTCTAAAAGTCCAGGTCTAGGAGAACTGGCCTTATGAAATTGCAATGTTCTTAAATTTTTAGGTAAACAGGTATAATTGAGTACTTTCAGTGAAGAAAAATAATATGAGCGCACTCTCTGATCTAAGAAATAAAACATGTCCATTAATCCTGAGAAACAGTTCTATCGTCTTCTAGTTGTATATTTTAGATCAGAGGTTGCGCTCTATATTAAATATCAAAAAACAGCCTTAAAAAGTGGCTGTTTTGTAGACTTGTTCAGAATATGAGGAAATTGACGCATTTCATGACGTCATAGTGCATTGACTAGCCAGAAAATGACGTCATTTTTTATAGATACGCAGTCACCAACGATCTAAGTGATATTTAATGCATTGTTAACTAAAACTATACAGTTTCAGTTTTTCAGAAATTCACAAGGCCAAATAAGGCAAAAGTGAACCTTGTTCTTTAGTAAGTAACAGACAATACACTATATAGTGTCTGTAGTCATATTCTCTGTAATATGGAGTAAAAAGAAAAGCAACCCAGAAATTTAAATTAAGAATTGTTACATCGATTCGTATACCAAATTATTGCTTTATATTTTGCTTTGTTAAAAAGAAATCAACTGGAGAATATAAGAAGTCCTTATTGAAAACGACAAAAACGATTACTTTTTAGAACGTCACGGAGCAGCAGATAACGATGCAATTTTGTGTTTTACTTAGGGAAAACCCTGAATTAGCTCTAAAAATGTTGGAGGAATCAAGAAAATATGTCACAAGCGAATTTTGCATGTGTATTCAAATAGTACAGGCAGTATTTGAGTGACAGAGACTCTCTATCGGATGAGGACAATCTGTGAAGCTACGGTTTAACTGTAAAAATCTTAAGAAAAACTTTAAAAAGTTGGAACGTCAAGTAAAGACATAGGCGCTTCAGAGTTGTGTATCCTGTAAAAGCAGAGTTAAGAAATAATAGAAATTAAAACCTTAAGAAAGGAAATTATACAACCAGGGAAATTCTTAAAATAATAGATTTCAAGTATTAGAAAAGAGATTGAATGAGTGGGCATTGGATTATTCTGTTTGAAATGTATAGGGATAGTATTTTTAGAAATTCTTGACGCTATGTTTTGACGTTACATTGTCGTTAAGTGTGCTCCGCGGGTACAAAGGCATGTTGATTTTAAAATGATGTGAAATGATTTCTATTATATCAAATAAAATGAAACTGTACACATCAACAAAACAAATATTTTTACATATTATATTGTGCTTATTTTAAATTTCTAGTGAGTAATATAACGAAGACGGACATCGTCCACGAACTTTTCGAACAACCCTCGTAAATGCTGGTTATTTTTATTTAAAAGTGTTTACCACATTAAAACAAATTAAGAATTTCACAATCTTTACATTCATCATTCCAAACGCCGACGTCGTAAGATCTCACGTGACCGGTAGTCTCCATCTATGTTATGGGAGTCAGGTGACCTTTATATTTTAAGGTCAGACGACACATTTCTCGAATATATGTTTTCTATTCCTTGGTATTATATAAAAATTTCTTTATATTTGTCATTCTCTTCTCATTTCTACGTTTATTCCAAAATGTTTTCAGATATAAGAACAGCAACATTTGTGATATATGTTATTTATTAGATTACCTATAAGGGTTATATAAGAAATATGACCTTGTATTATCTTGTCCAAATGCCTGGTAAGGTGCCCCATTTTTGTGCGGAAACTTCTTTAAGTACCTTTACTTCAATGAAAAATTCTAAGGAAAATTATATAGTTTTGAGGAACGTGTCTTCTGACCTAGAAAACATTTTATCCTATGGTATCGAAGTTCACAGATAAACATTTTTTTGAAACTTGCAGAGTATTTGTGGTGAAGACAGAGTATAAGGCGTTCACGATTACCTTTCCGGATGGACAATTGAAGGTCACAGGTAACATGACCTTGTCAGTGATATCAGAATAAGGAGGAAGACTACAGTTTCAAAATTCATTTCATTCATCACTTATCATTCCAATCAGTAAATCAGCGCAGTATCAAATTTCCCCATTATGCTGAACTTATGAAGCACTAATACATTCATATTCTATTTTATCTTTTTTCATAAAGAAGAAATTAATAAAGCCGTTCACTTGAAATGCTCCTCAATAATAACATTGTTATACACACTACAAGAAACTGATTTGAAGTCGGTTAATGTACTGTAAAATCAAATTAATTAATTGAACTGTAAGATCAATTCAATGAATAAACTTTTTTTTTCTTACATCCAATTATTTGTTATGCATTTTCGGACGCCACAGTTGCCGTCAAAAGGCTGTTAATCTAGAGCTGAACTCGGCATCATTGTGCGATAAATGATTGCCCAAATTCTAGTATTTACTGTAGCATGCCACCTATATTTGTGTCTGTCGCATTCGAAGAACTTGTCCTCTCCAGAGAGATTTTGATAATTAAACATTCAATGGTATGATTTACTACATGTACTTACTTCAAAACTCTTGAATGAAAGGATGCATCCTTTAATTTTTCTACCTGTGGTAAGAAACAATCCAGGCAATTAAAATTAGTTATTGTTTCTGTTTTAATAGTTTTGAAGAAGGTGTTTGTTACTACACAAACATTTCTTAAGAAGGTACATGTAATTGTTAAAATTCCATATTCGACTACAAAACATTTAATATCCGCTGTTAATTGCACTGTAAGATCAATTTAATTTATCAAGTTGCAGGTTAATTTTTTTTCTTGCATCCCATAATGTGTTACGCGTATTCGGACACCACCAGTTACCGTAACAGGGCTGTTAATGTGGAGCTTGACTCGGCATAACTGCTCATTGTGCGATAAATGTTGATAATAATAATAATCATAAGATGGATATTGGGGTAACGAACTTTACAGTATTCAATCTCAAAGTCCATAAATCAATACAAAAAAAGAGCAGAGCAAACGCTGACCTCCGAAGCATCAGAGGTGGGATCAGGTGCCATGGAAGAGTGAGCATCCCTGCTGACCGGTCACACCCGCCGTGTGCTTATTGTCATGATCAGGAAATAACGGAAAAATCCGTCGTCAATTCAGTGTATAAATAATGGACTGACAATTGGTATGATAAACATCAGTCAGCATTTGACTCAATGATAAATTGTATTTGCTGACAAGGTCATTGTATCGACCATAGAACCTACGAAATAATGACTTTAAACGAGACTGCTGTTATTCTTGTTTCATCAACTTGCTTGTCAATAATTTACCTCGTTTAAGAAATTGTTCATACGTAGAGCATGCTCTAGCGTATTGAATCAACTGAGAT
This sequence comes from Saccostrea cuccullata, assembly GCF_032062105.1. Taxonomy (NCBI): domain Eukaryota; kingdom Metazoa; phylum Mollusca; class Bivalvia; order Ostreida; family Ostreidae; genus Saccostrea; species Saccostrea cuccullata. The sequence continues at coordinate 13,455 of NW_026926654.1, read as the reverse complement.
ATGTACACTCCGTAGGAAGTATTAATAAAATTGACTCAAAAGTGCTGTACAATAAAGCGTTAGGAAACATAATTTAATAGCTATGAATACATATATGAAATATTAAAATATACTCCTATATGTGTTAGAACTAATATCATTAATATGCTAAAATTATATACAAAATACAAATAAGCCATTAATAAAACTGTCAATAGAGGAACTTTTTTTGGATTTCCTGTTAAAAGTTGTGCACCAGATAATTAATTAATTGATGGCCAAAATGCCTGCATCTACTTAACAGGAGACTTTATTATTTATCTTGCATTTGAAGGACTTGTCTAAATGTTCCACGGAGGTTTTCGATAAGTAAATTATCAATGTTAGGGTCAGCTAGGTGTACACGCACTTACATAAGAACTCTAGAATAAAAGGCTGTTAACGTGGATTTTTGTTTTTCGGGCATAGAAACTACTAGAAATTTTCTAAGTTTACTGTGAAAATTATATTCTAATTATTTGGTTAGGCTGATGGAACTCCCAATTGCAAACTATCATGTTCCTTGAAATACATTAATATATTCTATGTAAAATCTATTGTTAATATCTTGATCTAATCAGCACTTACAGTTCTTACAGGAAAGGTAATATTTCTACTCTAACAGTTTCTGAAGAGGTTGGTTGTTACTACAGTTCCGAAGAAGCTCTTTCTTCATGCTTCTACAGTTCTTTGGTAGTTAATTGCTAGGCAGTGGTAATAGACAAGCACGTAATAGTTTGCAGATTGTAATTAAACAAATCAGTACATGCATAAAAAACCTTACAAACAATAGACATAGCGAGTCACAGTAATTGTTCCTACCAAGCCTCTTCTCACTTTGAAGGTTTACTCCTCACTAAAAATATTACCAGTAGTGAAAGAGAAACAATATTTTTGAGAAGTGGTGTAAATCAGACGTGGATGCTCACTCCTCCATGGCATCTCTGATGTTTTGGAGGTCTGTGAGGTCTGCAACTGTTTTGTATTGTTTTATAAACTTTTATCTTGAATCATGTTCGTTATCTCCATATGTTTCATAAAAAGTTCCAAGGACATTTTGGAAAATTTAAAATCACAAGATTTTACCAAAGTCAACAGCTCAATTTTTTTGACTTTATACATTTCCCAAGATTAATTTATATTCCATGCTTTTTGATGTCATTGACAGCTGCTATTTCAATAAAGATTAATATACCTCGTCATTTGTCATTTGCAAATTTATTTTGTTAAAACCTGTCCTGATTGTACAAACAATTTCTCTGAAGTTGATATTAAAAATATGTTTTTTAGAGACCAAGTTTTCCAAAACTCTATGAGTCCGAGCCCCGTTATTAGCAGTCGTATTTTTATATTTATAAGGTGCAGAATTTGGCAAAAATCTTGTATATGAAAAAAGGAAAACACTAACATTAGCCTTCAACTCGACATTTAGATAAAATGACATATTGTCAATTAACAATGGTTATATCCATTCTTGTTTCTACGCGATTATAGAGTTTCATGATAAACGTGTGTGTGGATTTTGAAATAACGAACATATATCAATATGAAATTCAATAAAACAATACAAAATATGAGCAGAACAAACGTTTCAATCGTCATATTCCCTGGCTTATTCAGCAAAATACCTTCATCACCTGCATACTGGGTGGATATCTCCCAATTGACTCCATATACAAGAGCAAGTTCTACTTATGAACAGTTTCTTAAAGGTCACAGATGGAAATTTATATACAGCACAAAAAATGACCAACGACACGAACAATAAAAATTGTCAAATTTTCGGGACGCCCTGTCCTTTCCTCAGAACAAGAAAAAAGTTAAAAGGCATAAGAACAAAGGAAAAAGAGAAACAAAAACAACTAGCACTACTACTAAACACTAGATATTTAACATACTTAATTACATGTTGAATTGGAAATTTTTAAGAACACTAATAAAGAAAGAAATCCAGATCGGGTGATATTGTATATGTGATATCGTAACAAATAAGTTTATATATCGCCTAGAGAACTCTCTATATGAATTGGGTGTACTTAAGTACATAACTTAGAATAAAACTTGAAAATCAAATCTGTAGTGGAGTGTTACGTTTTAAATAAATTTTTAGTTCCGGGAAGCCTTATCAGTACCGCGTATTGAATTCCAATGGGTACCGTTATTAGCAGACCTATTTTTATATTCGCATCAAGCAGAATTTGTGCAAAATTTTATGCGTGAAAGAGAGACCACTTACTGTGGCCTTCAACTCGACATTTAGATATATATCGACGACGTATTGTCAATTAACAATGGTTATTTCCATTCCTACGTCGATATGATTTATCCTTGTGACCTTGAGATAAAAGATACCACAGAGTCTGACACATCTGTTTCATACTTGGATATTTTACTTGAAAAAGACGTTAATGGTATTCTACCGACCAAGCTATATGATAAACTTGATGACTTTAACTTTTCTATCGTCAACTTCCCTTACTTATGCAGCAATATACCTTCATCACCTGCATACGGAGTATATACAATGTATACCTCAGTTGATTCGATACGTAAAAAGCATGCTCTACGTATGAACAATTTCTAAAACGAGGTAAATTATTGAAGCAAGTTGATGAAACAAGATTATTGGCAGTCTCGTTTGAAGTCATCATTTCGTAAGTTCTATGGTCGATACAATGACCTTGTCAGCAAATACAATTTATCATTGAGTCAAATGCTAACTGACATTTTTCATACTTATTATTAGTTCATTATTAATACACTGATTTGACGATGGATTTTTCCGTTATTTCCTGATCATGACAATAAGCACACGGTGGGTGTGACCGGTCAGCAGAGGATGCTCACTCCTCCATGGCACCTGATCTCACCTTTGATGTTTCGGAAGTCTGCTCTGCTCTAATATCTTTTGTTTTATGGACTTTGAGATTCAATACTGTTTGTTATCTCCACATCCTTCTCATCATAGAGTCAAATTCGGACTGTCATATTTCATAATATTTCATAGGAACGTGCAGTGGCTAGAACGTCTGCTCCAGTGTCGCAGTGTAAGGAGTCAACCTTTCGAATCCCTATGTTTGACGTTTATTAGACCGGTCCTTTGGATGAGACAGTATAAACCGAAGTGTTGTTTTACAGTTGGTATTGTAAGCATAAAAAAGAGTTCTCCCTGTTCAATGTCCCTGAATGCCGAGTATAGGCCAAATTAACAGCTCTCTACATGGTGGCATTTCCGTATAAATGAAATATTCTCGAGAGGTTTGTTAAACAACAGACAAATAAATATACAAACTCTAATTCCTAGGCCATTGTTTAGACACTGGAGGACTGAGCGGGGGGATGCTCACTCATCCCTGACAACTGATTCTAACTCTGATATTTTGGTCTCTGTGTTTGCTCTGCTCAAATATTATATTGTCTAATGGACTTTAGAGCTTAAATACTCTTCGTTATTTCCATATATTTTATACAATGAGGTCATTTAAAAATTACATTTTCATTCTGATGATTTTAAAAGTTTAATGAATCGGGTGTATTATGAAGCCTGAGAACATTGAGTATGTATTTCCACCAGTAATTGTGTTTTGGCCATGCATTTCTTCAGTTTGGCACCAGACATCATCCCCAGTGTTGAGCTGTAGAACAACAGATCCGGTTCTGCGCAGATAATGATGCGTGTTGGCGTCCAAGAATGTGATAGCCACTGACTGCGTTTTCTTCATAATGCGAACATGCATCATGTGAGAAGGATCAGAAGTAGGGGGTGCTGTAATTTCGACTGCAAAGTGGTAGATTCCTGGATATGGGGCGACAAATATTCCGTGAATGGGGTGGTACGAATTTCCAACGTTAAGCTTGACGTTATCAAACACGATGTGGAAATTGTTTGTTGGATTTGTAATACTCCTTGAGAGCTCCGCCACAAAAGCAACATTGGACCGGGTTCTCTCTACAATAGTTAATCATGATAGGTGTAGCAAGATTAAGACTGCCATTGTTTTGAATATCAGTGTTATGTTTAGGGTTGAACCTATAACCTATATCATTTTAGTAGCTTTATTTATTTGTTAAGACATATATTTATATAGAAAAGTGTATCCTTAAAACATTTTCATTATATTTCATTTAAAGCAAAGGCAATGTGGGAATGACGAAAATATCAAAAAATATATCAGAGCAAAATAAGATTTGTCCTGAAATTTTTTCAATATAGGACCAACTAAACTAAATAACAAAGGAGATGACTTTTGACCTCGAATACTGTCCATTATCTCCACATATTTTATTACAACATATTATTTGCTTACTTTCTGTCTTTATCAAGGAATATCCTGCTATCGCCTTCTATACTGTTCGTTATCTACAAATATTTCATCGATCGTTGATATAATTTTGATATACTGTAAAAGCAGAAAATTTCGTTGGGGATTGTTTCGTTTATTTCGTTACTAACAATTATAAACAAAATTAAATACCACACGAAATTGTCATATGACTATGTTTTGAATAGCGTAACTGTCGAAACAGCGACATTTAATGCCCACGAAACCGTTTTACATAACAAATCACCGAAATTTGATCCCCATGAAAATTTTGGTTTCTTTAGTGTATCAAAATATATTTTATTCATATTTTAATCTAATGTAAAAATTCATTTTGGAACCAAATTTGTTTATGGCTCTTAATGACAAAGTTCGTGATTGACCCTCATACATATTTTTCTGTCTTTTTTGTACAAATATATTTTAGTAGGGTATAACTGCACTTAAAAATAGTATAAAACAACTGTATAACTTATGAATCATTGAAAAAATCAAGTATTACCGATTTCTTCCTTAAATTTAGTTATGAAGTATCGATCTTCATAAAATGCAATTATCACTGTTTACACTGATTAAAATCAACATACATACGCCACGGTTTTGAAAGTATTCTATACAACTAAAGGATTATGATAATTAATCGCGAAGATTAACCCCCTTCCCCACAGTCACGCATTTTAACGCAAATACCGTTGCCCCACAATCACACATTTTAACGCATATACCTTTGCCCCACAATCAAGCACTTTAACGCACATTGCGATTTTTTGACGTTCACTGCTCTGATACCGCGTTAATTTTAAATGGTATGACAATAAATGATAAGATAATTTCTTTTAAATTTCATCCTAATATATTTTGCAAATAAAAATATTTTCCTCGTTTTAATATGTCGGAGTCGTTCGATTTATTAAACGAAACTTGGAATGCGAGACAAATTAAGAAGGCCTTTCTTTTGACACTAAATAAGCCAACCACTTGAACCACTCGGTTAATGATGTAGGTGTCCCCCAATGCTGTGCGAGATGGGACCTATGATCCAGAATTTATCAAATTCTACAAATAAATTTTTATTTAAGTATTTGATAAATGTGTGTGGAGAAATCAACAGAAGGAACGAATAAAATTCAAAAAAAAAAAAAAATCAAGTTAATTCATACTCATACAGCTGATTATCGGTTCTTTAGTTTTTTTTCCTGTCCAATTGTGTATGTATTTTATTTTATTGTTGTGTAAGGCGAAAACAATAAAATTGTATTTTTACGAATTGGAATTTAAATCGAACAAGATAAGATTTAATGTAAATTAAAACAGCACTTTATTCTATGAACCAAACCGTTGAAAAATATGTAGGTTGATTTTTAAATTTGTATGATTTCGTTATTAAGTCAACGTTTCCAACATTCGTAAAAAAAGTGTTGCACTTACTCGTATGTATTGATTTATAAAAATATACGTATACACATAAAATAAGGTATTCGGGAAAATTTTATGCAAGTAAACTACATACTAGTTTGATATGTTACGATACTCTAAAATTATTTATAGATATTGCGTCACTATAGCTATTATTTTTATTGTGTGACGTCATGTTCCCTTTCGGAAGTTCTCGGATGTCGCGAATACAGCCGAGGAACACCAGCACGCGATCGTCTGCGACACAGGATTCAAGAGACTTTAGACATTTGGCACGGGAATAATGGACTTTTCATACTTCATAATTCGGCTTGGGCTTTGGGCTAACCGTGGAAGTATTGTCGTGTAGATAGCGATCGGTGTCCGTGGAGCTGGAGGACTTCCCTTTTGATTAACAGCTGAGTAAATTCTGTCCGCTATTATTGTTTACCTTTTTTTGTGTGTGTAACTGTAACTGTATGTGTTAATTTAGTATGATTATTTGTTTTTATCATTAAAATTTGTTAAAGTTTTAATTCGTTTTGCCTGGTGTGTTGTTGTAAGTGTGTCATCGGGAGCCAAAAATAGATTTGTGTATTCGGCACACGTTACAAATTGGGGGCTCGTCCGGGATAATCGAACTTTTGGCTTTTTGTGGGTAACTTTCGAAAACGATATCTCGGAGATTTTTGATCACTAAATTATTTCATTTGGGAATTTCATTCATTATTATACACACCAGTCAAGATGGTTTTTAACTTAGAGGATTTTTTAAATGCACCAGATGCGCGGTTACTTCAAACACTTAAGAAAGATGAACTGTTTGAATTTGTGTCAAAGTTTCACTTGAATGTAAAGCGCAGTGCTCGGAAAATAGAAATCAAAAATGTTGTGGTTCAGTATTTAGTTCAGAGAGGTATTTTAGATGATAGTGCATTGTCATTGGTTGAAGATTTGAAATCTAGTGAAATTGAAAAGAGAAATTTTGAATATGAATTAGAATTCAAGAAATTAGAAATTGAACAAGAGAGAGAAAGGCAGGCATTTGAAAGAGAAAAGAGAGAATATGAAAAAGAGAAAAGTGCGCAAGATCGAGAACACGAGTTACAAATTAAGAAATTAGAATTTGAAACGCAGAAGTTGAAACATGAGTTGGAAGCTGAAGCTAAGGCTAAATCAAAATCTGACTTTGATGTGACAAAGAACATAAGACTTGTCCCTAAGTTTCAAGAGAAAGATGTTGACAAATATTTTATTCATTTTGAGAAAATAGCAGAAAATTTGAAATGGCCAAAAGAATTCTGGCCACTATTGTTACAGAGTGCATTTGTTGGGAAAGCGAGGGAAGTCTACAGTGCATTGTCACTTCAACAAAGTACAGATTATGATGTTATTAAGAAAAATGTCTTAAAAGCATATGAACTTGTACCAGAAGCCTACAGACAGAAATTTAGAAATTACAAGAAATTCAATGAACAGACTCATGTTGAATTTGCAAGAGAGAAACAGAATATGTTTGAGAGATGGTGCACTTCTAAAAATGTTGGATCAAACTTTGAAAGGTTGAAACAGGTCATTTTGATTGAGGAATTCAAAAATTGTATTCATCCTGAAATTAGAACATATTTAGATGAACAGAAGGTTGAGACTCTTGAGCAAGCTGCGACTGCGGCTGATGATTATGCACTAACACATAAGGTATCTTTTGTAAAACTCAGTACTAGTCAACAGAAGATGACCAGCTATGACAGTTCTCGAGGGGGACCAGACACTTCACAGGTAACTCAACCTAAGATGGCGTACTCTGAGATCAAAGGTAGGGACAAGAATAACGAAACCTTAAAGCAGGTGCACATTTGTAATTATTGCAAAAAGAAGGGTCACATTAAGTCTGAATGTTGGGCATTACAGAGGAAAAAACCTGTAAGTAATGATAGTAAGCCAAGTCCCACTGCTCTTACATCTGTCCAAGGTAAGGTTTCCTGTAGTCAGTTTGAGAACACTGCTGTTAAGTCTGTCAAGCCAGAGTCTGATGTTCTTAGAGAGGAATTTAAGCCTTTTGTATTTCATGGTTTAGTGTCGGTGGGTACCGACTCACACCCTATAAGAATTTTAAGGGATACAGGTGCTTCTCAGTCTTTGTTACTAGAGGGCGTGTTGCCACTGTCTGAGAAGACACATACTGGTTCTGAAGTGCTGATTCAAGGTGTAGAATTAGGACTTATGAAAGTTCCTCTTCATGTTATAGACTTGAAGTCAGATTTAGTCTCTGGGTCTGTGGTCGTAGGTGTTAGACCTACTTTACCTGTTAAGGGAGTTTCTCTTTTGTTAGGTAATGATTTAGCTGGGGGTAGGATGGTACCTGACCCAATAATTTGTGAAAAGCCTAGTCTTATAGGAGAGATAGAGGAGGAGAATAAAGAGTTATTTCCTTCATGTGCTATTACAAGGGCTATGGCTAAGAAACTAGGACATGCTGAACAGACGGTAAGTCAGAAGTTAGATACAGGGAAGGACTTGTCTATAGATCTTGATGAGACATTTTTGTCAGCTGTGTTAGATTCAGAAAGTCACATTTCCTCAGAGGATCAGCAGTCTAAAGGTGATGTATTTGGTTTACAGGAAATGTTAGACAACACACCTCTTACTAGAGATAAATTGATATCTGAACAAGAGTCAGATGTTGAATTACAAGGTCTCATTGAACAGGCTTTGTCTCCAGAGGAGGCAGAGAAGGTCCCTGTTTGTTATTATAAGAATCAGGGTGTACTCATGAGAAAATGGCGTCCCCCTGATGCTTCAGTAGAGGATGAGTGGCAAATCCACCATCATATTGTAGTACCTAGGGCATATCGGAGAACAGTTATAGGTCTGGCCCATGACACACCAATGTCGGGTCATTTGGGGGTCACAAAGACCTATCATAAAGCATTGACTCACTTCTTCTGGCCTAAGATGAGAAGGGATATAGTTGACTATTGTAGGTCATGTCATGTCTGCCAAGTAGTGGGAAAACCTAATCAAAAAATCCCTCCTGCTGCTTTAAAGCCTATCCCTGCTTTTGATGAACCATTTACCAAGGTCATTATAGACTGTGTGGGTCCCTTACCTAAAACCAAAGCTGGTAATCAGTACTTGTTGACAATAATGTGTGCATCGACACGCTTCCCTGAAGCAATTCCCCTGCGAAACATAAAGTCTAGAACCATTGTCAATGCTTTGAACAAGTTTTTCACCAAATTTGGTTTGCCCCAGTCAGTACAGTCTGATCAAGGTTCCAATTTCACATCCAAGGTCTTTAAACAGGTAATGCAGGAGTTAGGGGTTAAGCACCATACATCCAGTGCATACCATCCGGAGTCCCAGGGGGCTCTTGAGAGGTTTCATCAAACCTTGAAAACTATGATTCGAACCTATTGTTTGTCTAATGAGAAGAGTGGGACCAGGGAATCCCCTTTCTTTTATTTGCTGTTAGGGATGCAAAACAAGAATCACTAGGTTTTAGTCCCTTTGAACTTGTATATGGTCACACTGTGAGAGGACCATTGAAATTGCTGAAAGAGAAATGGTTGGTTGAAGAGATTGAGACAAATCTATTAGATTATGTAGCAAAGTTCAAAGAGAGGCTCAGTCAGACTTGGACGCTAGCCAGAGAGAATCTAAAGGTAAGTCAAGACAAAATGAAAACCTGGTATGACAAACGTACAAAAACTAGAACATTTAAGTCAGGAGACAAAGTCCTTGTCTTGCTACCAATTCCAGGTCAGCCTTTACGTGCTAAATACTTTGGCCCATTTGAAGTTGAACGCAAGGTCAATGACTTGAATTACATTATTAAGACACCAGGTCGACGCAAGAGCAAACAGCTCTGCCACATCAACATGATCAAACAGTATCATGACCAAACTGACATAGATCACCCTAAGGTAGAATCAGTTGCTGCTTCAAGCACTGAAGTTAAGTCTACCCAAGAACAAGACCAACTTGCACACGAGTATGATCAGTCTACTCCTAAGTTGAAAAACTCGGATGTTTTGTCAGACTTAGAATCTAAACTTAACCACTTGCAAGAGAATGAGAAAGAAGAGCTTGTGTCTCTTATACAAGAATTTTCACATTTATTCCCGGATGTTCCTAAAAAGACCAATCTTGTATATCATGATATAGATGTTGGGGATGCATCTCCCATTAAACAACATCCTTACAGAATGAACCCTGTAAAACAAGAATACTGTCATGCAGAACTGGCATATATGTTGGAACATGACATCATTGAGTACAGTAACAGCCCTTGGAGCTCCCCTTGTCTCCTTGTTCCCAAGCCAGATGGGTCGTTCAGATTCTGTACTGACTTCCGCAAGGTCAACACAATTACCAAAACTGACTCTTACCCAATTCCCAGAATTGAAGACTGCATCGATAAAATTGGTCATGCCAAATACGTAAGTAAATTCGATCTTTTGAAAGGGTATTGGCAGGTCCCATTGACCGAGAGAGCGAAAGAGATTTCAGCCTTCGTTACCCCAAAAGGTTTCTACCAATATAAGGTGATGCCTTTTGGGTTAAAAAATGCCCCTGCAACCTTTCAAAGGATGATCAATCATTTACTTAGTGATGTAGATGCAAGTGAGGCATACATTGATGATGTGATAGTGTATAGTAACACTTTTCAGAAGCATTTGTCACACATCAGGGCATTATTTGTTAAACTTTCAGAGGCAAATTTGACTGTAAGCCTAACAAAAACAGAATTTTGCCATGCTGTTGTTGAATATTTAGGCCATATTGTTGGTAACGGCCATGTTAGACCAGTGTTTGCAAAGGTTGAGGCAATTGTAAATTTTCCAGCACCTCGGTGTAAGAAAGAACTGATGAGATTCTTGGGAATGGCGGGGTACTATCGAAAATTTTGCCCTAACTTTTCGACCATTGCTAACCCATTGACCTGTCTCTTGAAAAAGAATAGCAAATTTATTTGGGATGAATCATGCCAACAGGCCTTCCAACAAATCAAAACAATTCTCATGGTCTCTCCAGTTCTTTCATCACCAGATTTTCATAAAGAATTTTTGTTGCAAATTGATGCTAGTGATGTGGGTTGTGGGGCAGTTTTGTTACAAGAAGATGAAAAGTATGTTTGTCATCCTGTTGCTTATTTTTCCAAAAAGTTTTCCAAATGTCAAAAAAATTATTCAACTGTAGAAAAAGAGTGCTTGTCCATGTTATTAGCATTGCAACATTTTGATGTGTATGTGAATTCATCTGTACATCCAGTTGTTGTTTTCACTGACCACAATCCACTCACATTCGTTCTCAAAATGAAAAACAAGAATCAAAGGCTTATGAGATGGAGTTTGGAATTACAAGAGAAAAACATTGTCATAAAACATATTAAGGGAAAAGAAAATTTAATTGCAGATGCTTTGTCAAGAGTATAGGTTAATTAAAATGTTGTTTTTTGAAATGTATGTAAATTTTGTGAAATCATGATATTGTTTCATTGTAATTGTAAAAGTTTTCATTATACTCAAACTTTTCTTTAAGGAAACATAGTGTTACGATACTCTAAAATTATTTATAGATATTGCGTCACTATAGCTATTATTTTTATTGTGTGACGTCATGTTCCCTTTCGGAAGTTCTCGGATGTCGCGAATACAGCCGAGGAACACCAGCACGCGATCGTCTGCGACACAGGATTCAAGAGACTTTAAGACATTTGGCACGGGAATAATGGACTTTTCATACTTCATAATTCGGCTTGGGCTTTGGGCTAACCGTGGAAGTATTGTCGTGTAGATAGCGATCGGTGTCCGTGGAGCTGGAGGACTTCCCTTTTGATTAACAGCTGAGTAAATTCTGTCCGCTATTATTGTTTACCTTTTTTTGTGTGTGTAACTGTAACTGTGTGTGTTAATTTAGTATGATTATTTGTTTTTATCATTAAAATTTGTTAAAGTTTTAATTCGTTTTGCCTGGTGTGTTGTTGTAAGTGTGTCATCGGGAGCCAAAAATAGATTTGTGTATTCGGCACACGTTACAGTGTTATATATTGTACGATAGGCGCACGGATAAACAGGCAGTTAACATCGGATTAAAAAAACAGATCCCACGATAAAGCATGCCTCAGTGAAGAATGTGCTAAAATTGCAAGCATCTGTGATCAGTTGCGATGCTCAGAAAACTGCGATCAAAACTGTTACGGACAGACACACAAACAGTTAGATAGACGGACAAACACACCAGGTAAAACAGTATACCCCTTCCTCGGCTTCTGAGCGGGGGTATAGTTAAAAGATGTGTCCAGTGATTATTTTTATAAGTGGGTAACTATTTTTGATACGCCTTGAGTACGTTTATATTGTCAGACTGAGTATATTTAAAAATATTAACTTGTAGTTTAAGAATATTTACATCAAAATAATAAAGGTAAAAGCTTTGATTAGTTTTTAAAGATCAGTATCATGTGTCTCGAACAAAGTGCAATCACTGACATAATATAATTCAAGTGTATTTGTTTTGTTTTTTTACCTATCGATTATTCATAAACTTTGTAGACATAAAACTCACCCCCCCCCCCCCCCCCAAAAAAAAACAAAAAAAAAACGGACATACAAAAAATTGTCGGAAATGCTGAGCATAATTCCTGCAAATTTATAAATGAAGTACATAATTTCGAATCAGTCCTTCTATATAACAAGCTGTTGATCGAAGAAAAGAAATGCTAGAAATGCTGAATATACCGGTAATTCCGAAAAAAAAATCGAGTTTTTAGCGCCTAAACGCATTGCTGCTCATACATGTATCTCTGCACTACCCTTTGAATACAGTCACAAGTTAATTGTCCATTCACAAAGTGGATGTCAAATGGTTATTTTTCTGTGTATAACATAGACATATAGCTGGTGGAAGAATCACATAATACCACGTAATCGTCCTCTTATGGAAAGTTTACTCCCCTATTAAGTTTTTCTTAAACCTATCATTTCTAGTGTATGCAGTGTTGACAAACTTGAACCTACAGAGTATATATATGATTTATTGTTCGATTTTGATTTTCAGTCAGAAAAGTCTTCATTTCCAGTTTTATTACCTGAAATTTACTCTTTCATAAATGTCGGAAAATAAAAGTTTAAAAAATTGCCAATAAGCTATAAAATATCAGAAAGAAAAAAGGTGTAAGAATATATATTTTCATTTACTGAAATAAAATGCAGTCAAATTATTGAGATAATCTGTTTTTATTTTCCATTCTGATTCTTATGAACATTTATTTCGGTCAGAATTGCATATCTTTTACAAACACAATATTATTTTTTATGCCGTTATTTTGTATGTTTTGAAAAATCTGTGTATCTATTGAAAAATCTATGTATCCACTTCGCACCAACTCATGATAGATCCAGAGTAATTATTCAATTTTTACTCTAAACCATATTTCTTAATCTGACTTTATTTTTTGCAGTTTTTTGTTTTTACTACGCTATTCTTTTTATAAATGTGGACAGGTTTTCGTCTGCATATCGACGCTGCATGTTCATAAAATTAATCGCGTTCAATATGATAATGAGGGCAAATGTATTCCTTTGACAACACTTGGAAAAATTGTGGAAATACTTACAATATCAATTTCTCAATAACTACAGCTACAATTTATGCATTTCCAAAGAAACCATTTTAGGTGTACTCCTTGATTTGCTCTACAAAAAATCGGAATACT
>NW_026926653.1:0-28538 GCF_032062105.1 Saccostrea cuccullata | reverse complement strand
AACCATCTCTTAAAAGATGATTAAGCTACTGTGTAAAATGTAGGAGGAGTTCAGGGAAGAAAAGTGTGACAGACGGACGGACGGACGGATGGACGGACATGAGTAACAACAATATACCTGAACTTTCTTTAGAAAGTGCGGGTATAAAAAGTTGAAAAATAATACTATCAAAATGATTAAATTTTGTCAGTATATGATCAATATATGTAGAATTATTTATATTGAATGCAATTATTTTGGTATGAAGAGCTGTTGTAACATGTCCCTTATTTTCTTTCAACGTTAATATTTGTTTTTCGGGAAAATGCATATGAATAAAAAAAATACTGTTGCCACTCATTTTGTCAAGTTTTTATGAATGGCACAATAGGTTAAGAAAGTAATCAGTCATCGACCTTAAAAATTGATAAACAATACAAATATGTGGAAAAAAGAAGTAAAATCACGGACCCCTGAAATTCCAGAGGTAATCAGATGACGAGGAGAAAAATGCATCTTCTTTGTGTAGTTATAATTAATGCCATGGATGTTACATAAAGGCAGGGGTTTTTCAACGGGTTGATAATTCCAGGTAAGGGAGAGAGGGGCTTATTTTGTACAGTGTGAATGCCTTGAGAGCTAGTAGTTTATTGTGACCGTTTGTCTCCTAATTCCTATATATGTAGGAAGTAATTTAAATGAACTTGGACACAAATTAGGAATTAATAATTTCTGTATATTATCACGAATTATATATTTTACATGTAATAGCATTTCACACAAAAATTAATGAAAAATCTTATTTCATTTTAAAGTTATTAAAATTTCATTTTTTCCGGGTTTGATTGACACATCCTTGCACTTTCACAAATTTTAACTTATTCTTAATTTTTCCAACAAGTGGCGATCTTGTTGTGTATTAATGAGAAATATTAAAACATTTTTTTCCAGAAAAATAATTCTATTTAGAATAAAAATCATAGAAAGCAAAACCCCTTCACAAGTATCGTCATTCCGAGCGAAGTGTTTTGTATAGAGTTTAGCAAATCGATCACAATCGTGTTATGTACACATTTGTTGTAAACTGGACACGAACTCTGTTATTGTTGATGTTTACGATTCACCGGGTGCGTTCAATCACCAAAGTCTGCTCACCACAACTGCACGGATTGACAATATATTTTTGGTTTTTTTTGTTTTTTTTTTTTTTTTTTTTTTTTTTTTTTTTTTTTTGCTTTCGAACATGTCTACTCTAAATTTTCTGGATTAAAGTATCAATATTTTTCATTTATACGCAACAAGATTGCCACTTTTCCTATGTAGTAAGAGTTAAATTAAAATTTGTGAAAGTGCAAGGATGTGTCAATCAAACCCGTCAAAAAAAGTTTTGATAACTTTTAAATGAAATAAGATTTTTAATTAATTTTTGTGTAATTTTTTTGTTTAAAATATATAAGTCGTCATATTATAGGGAAAATATTAACTTCAAATAAGTGTCCAAGTACCTTTAATGCACATTGAAATAACCAAAAAAGAAACTACCTGTAATAGGGATTTTTAGACAATTTAAAATTAGAAGTTAAAAGTTGTAATTTCAGTATAACCCCAAGAATTTACATGTATATTGATTTCAATGATTTGCGTTTGAATGATTGTGAGAGGCCCCCACCGTTTAAAAGGAAAATTAATTCAAATACAAGTATATAAAAAAAAATTCATGAAGATAGTTTTACATGTAAATGTACATTAATTCTCTTTCTGTGTTTAATGAATGCAAAATGCATGTACACCAGAAACAACCAAATCAGACTTTATTCATTCTTCCTCAGGATTATCCTAATCTAAATAAGGCTTTGTTACCATAATTTATCTGAATAACAGTGATACTATTTCTGATACATGTACTATTACAGTTCCTCTAAACCACTTGCAGTAAATGGCACAGGATCAAAAATTAGTTTGAAGGTCACAATAAGTGTCAAACAAGGTTAACAGGGTACACACAGGGACTAGGAAGTAAATGTCATTCAAGTTCTAGCATACATGTACAATGATGGACCTTCATGCAACTTGATTGACACAGATCATGTGTTTTCCAAGGCTGTGTTTTAAGTAGTTTAAGAAATTTATAATATGCAACATTTTCTCTTTCCATGAAAAATATCTTTTCATTAAGATTTCATTAGGTTCTGATGCTGAGGTTGTTTATCTTTTACCAACACATTAAGGTGTTTAAGCTTCCTTTTTTAGAGTCTGCTCTGATCATATGACGGTAATTCTGTATCTTAGTTTCTGCACCCGTTTAATATTCATGAAATATAGAGGAAACGAACAGCATACAAGATCTTAGTTTTAAACAACTCAAATCAGAAAAAGGGCAAACACCGACCTCTTTGATTTTAAAGGTTGGATTAGGTGTCAAATGGAGATACAAGTATTCCCTGCTTACCGGGCACACTCGCCAAATATCCCTAGCTCTTATAAAAGGGATTTTTAAAAAGAAATATCCGCAGGCAATTCCGTGTGTAAATAGAGGTCATATAATTAGTATGAAAAACATCAGTCAACATTGGACTTAACGATTGATTGTATTTGCTGAAAAATGTCATTCTATCGAACACATAACTTGCAAAATGAAGGCTTTGAAGGAGGTCGTTGGTAGTTTTGTGTTATACATATTTTACGCCTTTCCAGAAATAGCAATTATATTATGCGCATGCTCATGCAACTTGAATAAGCTGAGAGACATGAAACCTGTAATTGTGCAGGTGATAGGGTGATATGCAGCATATTAAGTAGAAAATTCCACTAATTGAAAAAAGTTCGATACATTTCGCATATCTATTAAAGCAATAATACGAACTGTACGTATAAACTGAATCCAACTCATACATTTAGTTATTTATTGAATTATATAAGTACATGTATATACAAATATTAATGAGACAGTAAAATACAGTGTCACATGTTTATTTCGGAGGTCCACCTCCAGAAAAAAATAGTCCAATTAATAGAATCATCCGGATACATGATTCACTTTAAAATAGCAATAACAAATACGTTTGGTTAGATACATTCGGTACAAAATTTCATTTGTGTAATATTACCGGTATTTACAAATAAAATACATTACAACACAATGATTACTTATAATCTAAAAATGCGTGACGTTGAACTTTATGCAGGGTTAAGAATATATATTTTTCTATCCTAAAAGTCGTAGAACTAATGCTGTAGTGAAAAAAAAATGCATACCTTGAACACTCTTACTCAGAGCCATTTTTTTCGTGAAAATACGAAAGTTGTTAGAAAAGTTCGCGGACACAATGAATTACAGAAAATCTGTTGTGTACTGTGAAGTATGACCTATGTCTGAATTTATTCCTACATTTTGATTATTAGTATGTCAAAAATCAGGTCTATTTACTAAAATCTTGAAAATTTACAACGATTTTTACTATGAGGTAATGGGATTTACGGAGCAATCACTTGACGTAAGGCGACGTGACAACCAGATTTCAACCCATTAAACTTTGTCGCCGTTCTATAAATCTCCCATTTCTTCAGATTTTTCTTGTCTTTTTTTTTTCTTTAAAATTGAACATCTATATCAAGATATGCTACTTTTTAACTATAATGTCTTCTTTACTTATTCAGATTGTACTGATTCGGATATTATTGAGATCTTCAAAAAAAGTAATTAATCGATCAGGTATGGAAACTATGCAAAACCGTATAGACACAACGACAATGCGATAAGGGGGTATTGGAGTATCCATGGAGTTAATCATTCAAAATGTTACTCCTTCCATTCATATAAAGCTTCAACCTTTAGAAAAATGTCCTTTGTATGTGTAGGAATTCCCGGCAGCATCTTGAACATTTCAATCTCTTTTTAGACATTTTACTGTCTGCACACATAATTTTACGTAGTGCAGTGCTCAATGACGCTCAGTGACGTTCCGATTTTTGGCTGTGTTTTTACGAGTTGATCATTTTTAAATGGCTATAAAACAGTCAATACCATCCAACTTAATTCAAAATTTCTCCCAGTGACGTTTCATGAATACTTTTGCGACAGGAAAAATATTATAAATCTCTTTGCGCTAAAATTGTGCAATTTTTAATTTTTATAAAGAGTCTTCGTGATGTAAATTTGCCAAAATGTAACATGCTCCGTCAAGCAAGTTTAATCAAAATTAAAAAGCTGTATATTTTTCAATGATCACTTGAGAGCACCAATTTTTTTTATATTTATTGGAAAATAGGTTAAGATTTTATCTGGAAAGTTTGACTGGTTTCGTGGAAATAGCGCGCTCACAATAGAACTTGTCCGCGAACTTTCCTAACACCCCTCGTATATAACGAAGTATTGATCGAAGAGTCAATTCCGTAACAAAGGACTCGGAAAAATTTTTATTAAAATTCTTTATCTTCTCAGCAGCTTGCACACTTTAAACTTAAACCGACGATCCCTTTAATGAGAAAAAAAAGAAAAGAATAAAAGATCAATGAAAACGACAAAAATATGTATCATACAATATCGATACAATTACAATAAATGTAATTAAAACATGAAACTTAACCAACAATATATAAAAAAGAAGATTGGTAAAACAAGCGTGCATATTGTCTTTAGCTTTAAATTTATAAAAATTAGATAGCTGTAAGAGTTGATTATATTTATGAACCAAAGCTCTATTTATTGAATTTATGAAATTATTATAAGCACTTTTTTTCTGAGAAAAACGTTCTCCGGAAAAAATAGGCTTTAATTAAAATAATGATAATTATAATTAAATATTAGTACGACTTAAATACTAGAGAAAATCCTGAAGATCATTTGACTTTGAGATTCTTGATTTGGAGACAAACACACTTAGCATTATGCTACACGTTTTTTGGTGAAGTGCAACATTTTGGAAGGAAAACTTTAGCATAATTTTTATTTCATAAATCTTTGAGACATCCCCATTACGAGGGCTATTCAATACGTAATGTCCTCGGTGTTAAGAAAGAAATTAAAAACGCTTTTCAATGATTTAGCCCTAATAATTTCACTTATATTAGATTAAAAGCAATGTCAGGAACATTTTTGTCGAATTTCTGATTGTTTTAAGAACACAACTTTTAGTATGGCCCTTCGTATACGGGAATATGGAAGATTCTGTGATTTCCTTGACTTGTTTCTTCTTTCTGAATTTTTTTTTCAAGTTTGGAAGATGAAACAAGTCAAAGGTTGAAAGATCTGGCGAATATTGTTGGTGTGACAAAACATAAACTCTCTCTTTATCCCCAAAACTACTTTTCTCTTTATGGAGTGTTGGTTTGGATTCCTGATTTATTGTAGTGGATTCCTGATCCTCCTCATAAACATTTCATTTTTTTTTTTTTGCAAAAATTTGCTTTCTATACTGCTCCAGAAATTTTACTACTTCCCCGAATAAGAAATAGAACAACTAGTTTCTAATATTTAAGAAAATGGCACATAAAAATGTTTTCGTGCTTTTGCAATTCTTTGCTCTACTCAGACCTTGGCTGTATCATCAAGTCAATCAAACATCAGTAATAATTGTTATATTTTGGCAAACAGTAAACTGTTTGTTGTAAGTCTTTGTCGCCAACGTCAGTACCTATTTTTGATGCCCATTATATCAATTTTGTTAATTGAAATCCGCATGCTCATGTGTCTATAAAACAGACATTGGTTGCTCTTGATTACACATATTTCAGTGAATACTCTTGTTTACTAATTCTTTACCCTTCATTTTTAATGCAGTGTCTCCAAAAGCCCTTGTTTTCAAGCTTAATTCTCACAATGAAACTATGTTATGAAAAGTGGTCACAGAAACTGTAATCAATTCAATAAAGATACAATTTAATTATGAGAGAAAATCAAGCATTTAAATGTCATATAAGTTCTATATTGTATGTCAAACAGTTCGGGACATTATTTATTGAACAGCCTTCGTATTTCATGGTCTCAGCATTGAAAGGTCGATATTATCAAAAAAGTTCTTTTAAAATAATAAATAGCTTACATGTATATTGGTCTTTTAATGCTGAATGTATAGTTAAAAAGTATGGTGTTTGGATAGGGTCATTTGCAAAAGCTCAACAGAGTGTTGTTTGAAAGCATGTTTAAACAACCAATAGAAATGTGTTGTGAGTAAGCGTGATTGCATTTTTCTGAAGGTGTTGTTAAGCTTTTGCGAATGGCCCTATCCGAACACCATAACAAAAGGATATCTTAAAGAACTATGATACAAAGTTTTGAACTGGCAATCCTCCTTAGATCATGTTTGTGGTAGGACTGTTCTTTAAAATGACTTAAGTTTTTTTCCTTCCATGCAAATAATATCAATCTTTGAATTTTTCAAATTGTAGAGATTTTATTTAAAGTATATCTTGATATTAGATGAAATTTTAAAGATATAAATATATTTATAATTGAGATTTTATTTATCATCTTGTGTTTTGTTGCATGTAGGCAATTCTCAGCCTGCATTATTCATACATTTCCTTTAATTGTATATAATTTTATACGTATATCTATTATCAAATGCATGTTTTCCGTTCAATTACATTTATCTCATGTATGATGCTTTTAAGATCAAATTGCGTTGGGTATTAAGAATTCATTTGAATTAAGTTTAAACCTCATTATTATTTAGGAAAATGGGATTATATATGGGCGTTTTGTCAATGAAGCATATGAAGTTAGCGAATAGTATTCTATTTCAAAGTCCATAAACAATACAAAATAGGAGCAAAGCAAACACAGACCTCCGAAACATCAGAGGTGGGATCAGGTGTGAGCATCCCCTGCTGACCGTTCACACCTGCCGTGTGCTCCTTGTCATGATCAGGAAATAACGGAAAAACGGTCAATTCATTGTAAAAATAATGGACTAACAATTAGTATGAAAAAACGTCAGTCAGCAGTTGACTCAATGATAAATTGTATTTGCTGAAAAGGTCTCGACAATAGAACTTACGATGTTCTTGTTTCATCAACTTATTGTCAATAATTTACCTCGTTTTAGAAATTGTTCATACGTAGAGCATGTTAATGCGTATCGAATCAACTGATATATATATACTCCATACGCAGGTGATGACGGTATATTGCCGCATAAGTATAAGGGAAGTTGACGATAGAAAAGTTAAAGTCATCACCTTTATCATGAAGCTTGGTTGTTAGATTTCCATTATCGTCTTTTTCAAGTAAAATATCTAAGTATGATGCAGATGTGTCAGACTCTGTGGTATCTTTTATCTCAATCTCACCAGGATATATAGTATCGACGTAGGAATGGAAATTACCATTGTTAATTGACAATATGTCGTCGATTTATCTAAATGTTGAGTTGAAGGCCACAGCAAGTGTTTTCTTCTTTTCACGCATAAGATTTTGCACAAATTCTGCTTCATATGAATATAGAAATAGGTATGCTAATAAGGGAGTGCAATTGGTACCCAAGAGAATTCCATAGAGTGTTGAAATACCTGGTCTCCAAAAACAACATAGACATTGTCAATCAGAAACTCAGCTCTTTGATGTCAACTTCAGAGTACTTGTGTGTGCAATCAGAATGTGTTTTAACAAAATAATTTTGCAAATGACCAATGACAAGGTAAGTAAATTTACGAGTTCCATTTTTATTGAAAAAGCAGCTGTCCTTGATATCAAAAAGCCTGGACTTTATTTTATAGTGGGGAATGGTTGTGAATAAAGTTGAAAAGTGGTAAGTTTTTAAGCTGTCGATTTTGGTAAAATCTTGTGATTTTAAATTGTCCAAAAGTTCTTTGGGATTTTTGAGTATCCACATCTGATTCACAACACTTCTTGAATATATTGTTGCACTGTACTCTTGAAGTTTTTCCTTCGCTACAGTCAATATCTATGTGAGGAGTAATAAAAAGAGGCTTGGTTGAATATCTACTGGAACCCGCAATGTATATTTGTTTCTAAGGATTTTTATGAATTTTCGGCACTAAAAATCCAATATATATATATATATATATATATATATATATATATATATATATATATATATATATATATATATATATATATATATATATATATATATATATATATATATATATATATATATATATATATATATATATATATATATATATATATATATATATATATATATATATATATATATATATATATATATATATATATATATATATATAAGGTAGTTCAATTTCATTTTGGCTCTGGGGAATATTAAAAATATTTAAAATATATATATATATATATATATATATATATATATATATATATATATATATATATATATATATATAAGGTAGTTAATTTCATTTTGGCTGACATATGATTTTCAAGAATTCTTTCCTTAAAAAGGGAAGTATGAGTATAAGTAGGATTACCACTTGTAGAATTAAACCCAAGTTCTTCTAAAATGCAATTTATATAATGAACCTTTAAAACAAAGACAAAGTTGTTACCTGCATTTTCGGCAGGGACCAGTTTATACTGATCATGTAATCTATCTAATTCTTTTTTAACTTTTTAACTATTGAACACAGGATATATGGTTTTAATATTGACCTTCGTTCTATTTCTTTGAGACCTTAAGGGGCAATATCCCTCTGCTCCAAATTTCAAGACTTTTTTCTTAAAATCCAGACACTGATTTTCAGCAACAACTAGAGCATTAAATTCAAATGGAAAATAGTTTGAAGTATGAAGCGTTGCTTACTTTTTCAGAAATGAATAATATGTCAAATCATGATGTGAAGAAAATTTGATATGTTAATAGAAAGATTAAATATTTTTTATCTCACAATTAAATTAGAAATATGAGGTATATATAAAAATAATATTTACTATCATACCTATCTAATTCCCATTAGAATACATACTGAAGCGCTGCTTTTTAAATCAGAATAACAAAGTGTTTTCTGTGCATGTAAAATAACACGCATCCATAAACAAGAGTTATCGTTCCATTATCGCCCTTGAAAATATTTTTAATGAAACAAAATAATAATTAAATGTTTATAAACAATACTGCATCTGAAATTTCTGTACAATTAAAAGAATTATATACTTTAAGAGATAGAGATTTCTCAATTTATACTGTTTAAAGGAACTGAGCATAACTGTTTTAAGTAAACTATCATGAATAATTAATAAATATACTAGCAATAGAAACTAGAAATCAACATTTGTACAATAGAATAGGTTTGACTGAGTTGACTTTAAAATGGTCCTTATGATTGAAATTTGTAAACTCTGACATGACAATTCACTGAATTTCATGACAAAATGTCTGAAGAAAGTTATCTCTCTTATCAGAGGGTTATTCCACCTTAACATGGATTTGATACATTTAATCCATTCTGACAAGGAGTCAACGTCTTCTTTTTCATATCTGGCTCATCGTCTGGCGTAATTTTCAACAGAATCCATGATATTTATGAAATTACGACGTCATTTGAAGAATCGGGGTTTACTATATTTAGGTCATTTTAAAATAAGTGATCTTAGGTCCTCATTATTAACTATATTTACCTGTAATAACGTGTCCAGCAGGACTATAATTACAGGGCGAAGAAGAACATGAACACGATAAAGGATTATGCATCAATGCTAAACTTAACTTCCATTTTGTTTTATTTTTTCTACGAGAATACTCACTCCTGAGCGTTCTGATGATAGCTACTAACACCGGAAATGACATAGCTCTCGGGGGCGTAGGTAAATTCCTGGTCAAAATTGTTCACGTAATCTGACCACAGGCACTCGCCAAAATAATGTTCTAAAGCAGAAAAGCAACAAATATAACAGACATAAGTGAAATTACATTGCATTGTATATTCAGAATTAATTTCTACTTTTCACTTCTGGGTTTTTCTTTTGACTGATAGACAGGTCCAATAAATTTTACTTAAAAGAAGTTTTAATAATGCGTCTTTTTTTCTCATTTACTGCTTTGAAATATATTTTCTTTGTAAAATATCTTAATATGATGATAATTTGATTGGTTATTTTTGAAAAAAAAAATGTAAGCATATGCTTCTTTGTAATTCAAAACTCATTTACTCAAGCAATAGACCACTGAATAGTGGATGCTATTCCTCGATTTTATCAAGCAATATATAAAAATTGATATTTTCCTGTTTACCTGTCTTTTTCTGTTTAATTATTGATAATTCGTCTTTCAGCTGCGTTAACGATAGGTGTAATTCCTTGTTTTTCTCTTGCAGGAGCGGAAACTCTTCATCATGTTTATTGACTTTCTGCTTAAGAAAAACTAACTGTTCGTCCCGTACCCTTGCTTCTCGATGGAGATCTATTAAATTGTCAGCAGATTTATGGATGATCAAGTGATAAATCCAAATTAAATCCATAAAGTTAATCATTTCAATATTGAACTGACTAACGTTGAACAAGTTTGGCACATATATCGTATATAGGAATTATGCTTGAGTAAAGAAAAATTCCAGTTTTTCACTGACTCAATTTTTGACCGATAGATAAATCCAATCAATTTATTATTTACTTTAAAATACAAAATCTGTATACTCAATTTTAAAAATCGTTGTGTTTTTTTCAGTGTAAGTATTTGCACCATCCTGATCAACAATTCATTTACCATCCAATATTCCTTTTATATGACAGATGTTATTTCTCGAGTTTATAAAGGCAATATTATTTAAAAAATTAAGTGTTTCCGCTTACCTGTGTTGTTCTGTTTGATGAGTGACAATTCTTTGTTCAGTTGCCTTAGCAATTGTTTAAATTCCTTGTTTTCCTCTTCTACAAGTGAAAAATCTTTATCGTATTTGTTGACCTTTTGCTTAAGAAACGCTAACTGTTCGTCACGAATCCTTGCTTCTCGTAGGAAATCCTTTAACGTTGCATCGAAAACGAAAATAGATCCAACGATGATTGCAACAATTACACCTGTTATACATTGCTTAAAAATTGTCATTCCTATATTTTTTTCACTCATGTCAAGTATAAATTTCGGGTATTTTAGGGTCTATGGTTGTATTATTTTCTTTATCTTGCAAAGTACACACGTCAGTTAATTGAAATCACAGACAATAAAAAGTATGAAAGGCTGGTCAGGTTAATAACGATTAAAATATGACAAGTAAACAAAGTTAAATATTATCTTTTTGTTTAGCACAAACATTAGAATTTTAATTCATCATGTCAACATCCAAGTCATTCTAATGGTATTCGATATAAGCTTGTGGTTATACCATAAGTGTCTGTTAGCTAATATCTACAAGTAACTGTACTAGCCAATACTAGTACCGGGATTCCATACCTGTTCCTGTATATAAAGACAGAATGTCAGAGCAATATTCTCCGAATTCTCGAATTGTTCAACTTAGACTCAACTAATTAAATAGGATCTACATTCATGTAAATGGTGATTTTTCCAGATTGTATTTGAATGAAAAAATACGAAAAGAAAGCGAAAAAAATTTACTGTATGGAAGTCCGTAATCGTTAAACTTTAATTATTCCTATGCTTTACGAGGTTCGCTCCTCAGCTTTGCAGCAGATATTTATCTTGACCTCTATTTAAAAAATTCTACGTATTAATGTTTTAGTTCATTCAATAAATTTGGATTCTATAAATGTATAATGCTAATTAAACTATATTCAATTAAAACCCAAAGATTAAATTTCATACCAAAAAAAAAAAATAATGAGGAATAATATTTTGTGGTGGAAGTTTTTCTTTAGAGGAAAAAGATCAATTCTTTTTAAAATTCCTTTTTTTTAACATGCAGCATGCATGTTGTGTTGTGAAATGTTCAATGCTAGTCCAAATTTTTTTATTAAAAAATTAACTTTCATGAATTAATTCTATCAACATTTTTGGCAAATATTATAAAAAATGTCGTGATATTTTTTGAAAAAAAAATAGCACAATTTAAGCTTCAAATTAGAACTATTGTAGTATCTAACAATTGACATCACATACCCCCATTTTTTAAATTCTTTTTCTGAATATTTGATAATTTTAACCACTCTATGTAAATTCCTCAAATTGACATTACGTACTTTCAATGAATTTTATTGTTTTTAAAATTTTAAACTCAAGAAAAAAGACAATGTTTGAGTGCAGAATGGTTAAACAATTGACTATGCGAAGTAATGTGTCACTTTTTGTTATAACAATTTTTAATGTGACTATTTAAGATTAAAAAAAAAGGCTCTTTGACCCAATAAATAATTTCGATAAAATATTTAATTGAAAATTTCGAAAAATTGATATACTTATTTGGCATCATTGTAGTGCAAAAAGGTATTTTTAATTGCTCCATTATGCTTTAAGAAGCACACTCACCCCCATTTTTTGTTTTGATTTTTTATAAAGCTATATTTTGTAGATATTCAAAATATCTTTCACAAAAAAATTCTCAATACTTTTGATAACAAGAACCAACCTTCTATTGTTTTGATCGCCAAAATCGCTAAAACATAACATTTACCACAGTGAATATCCATGACTGCACCTGTGCCTCATTAACGACATTAATTGTCGATTATACACACTTTGTTCTACATCTATAACTGTACTTAGGCTTGACTGACAACATCCAGGAGTAAACTTGTCATGTATACACAAGGGACAACATCCATAATGCAGCTGTGTCTGAGTTAAAACCCCAGTCACATTTCAAAAAACGACCAACGTCCGACGGGTTTTGAAGGAAAAATAGGATTCTTCGGGTGACAGTCGTCAGTTCATCGGCCGTTGTCTGGCACGATTTTGAACTCTTCTTTTGTCAGCCGACCAATTTTTTGTCTATCGGTCCAAGTTATAATTTTTAATGCGTCGATGGCCTATTCCTTCAATTGAAGTTATCCGTCGACCAACTTTCGATCATCGTCTGACCATCGGTGGTCAGTTTATTAAGTCGGTCGTCCGTCGTTGGACAATAAGAGTGTTTAAAATTTCGGCCGACGCTAAAAATCAAACTGTAGCTCAGAGCTCGATGATCGGACGACGATTGGCCGACTTGTGAATATTTTACCTAGTAAGGATACATAACACAAGTAAAATTTTGATGCACGGATTGATATATATTTTTTGAACGGAAATAACATGAATACCGTAATTAACCCGTAAGATATAAAGAAATCTTAAGTATTCTTTGCTGCTTAGATATGCACCATTTGTCGTTTCTATGCAATTCCATACTAAATTTTGCAAACATTTTCAACATTGAGTCACAATTCTATAAGATCCTGCCACTTTGCCCTGCAAACACGTCACCTATCTGAATATAGATCTATGAAAAAATATTGCTGAATTCCAAAGGAAAAAGGTTTTTTGTGTTATTTATCCAAGTCATCGGTGTCACTAGGAATCAATGTGACTGTTCAGTGTCGCCCGATACTGTATCGGTCGGTCATGTTCTTTCAGCCGACAAGACCAGAAAAATTTAGCCGCCCGACCATCGGCTTAAATGTGACCTAGGCATTAGGTATAAACATGCATTTTACATAAACCTGTTTAGTATTTACAAGATATTCAATACCAATGACTATGTAAATATACATTCGCCTGATCAACGGCATCCGTGACTGTACATGTTCCTATCCTTTATACACAGGTTATAATTCAACATCAGATTCTATGACTGTACCTATGCCTGATCAACAACATCCAGAACTTTACTTTTATTACACAAGTTATTCTTAATATATGACTGCATGTACTTGTGCCTGAAGAACAACATTTTTGACTGTACAATATGTACATGTACTTTTCTTGACAACTGTAGATATTTTAATTATGTACCTGTTCCTAAATTATTTTCTCAGATTTATATCTGAAAGTGTTATACATGTGTTTAGATTGAAAGCAAATATTAATGAATACACAATGTGTTTAGTATTTGTATTATCAAAATCGTAAATCTCCGATATCACACAACCGAAATCCACTAGATTAGTTTCGAGTCTCTAGATTTGTCAGGGATGTGCATGTAAGTGATGAGCGGCACTCATGCGTTTTCTTTGAAAATTTATTTCCATTTGCTTCAAATTTGCAATTAAAACACTAAATTGGTTATTTGCTATCTCGTTTTTTACAATAACATTGGACTAAAACAACTTCCTTCAATAAATAAAGATATGAAGTATTTAAGAGTTGCAGTCAAAGGATTAACGTACCTTACCTACTGATAGCTTTTCAAATAATTCTTAATATAAAATTATAGTGTCATACAAGTTCACAGACAAAAATCAGCATGCATTACGATGCTTTATTGAAAGATCATATCAATTCATGAAAATTCTAGGATGATTTAAAAAAAAACATAATTATCTAAAAATTACTACATATACATTCTACAGGTTATTTCAATCAACACTTATATTGAAAGAAGCGTAAAACACCATATATGAACATTTTGACAAAGCACACATTTCCTTCAGTATTAGAAGTCTTCAACTCCTTGGGAAAAGACAGAAAAGTTCAAACTATGTTGCGTATGTCCTGAAAATGGTAGTTTTTAGGGACATTCGTACCTTGAGATCAAGATTCACAAAAAATGTGTAAATACCAGAAAAGCTGTTTTTTTTTTAACTTCCGCGTTTTCTTACACAGTTTTTTAATCAGTCAAAACGACAAAGAATTCCTCAATTCTATGGGGCTTTAGTCATTATTTCGATTTCCTTTTTATTATACCCTCCGCTTGAAAAGCGGGAGGGTATATAGTAATCGTTAATTCCGTCCGTCCGTCTGTCCGTCCGTCCGTCTGTTACGCTTTGGGGTACCCATCTCTTATCCGCAACTCCTCTTATACCACTGAATGAAATTTGATGAAACTTTCACAAAATCTTTATTACATATTGCCATTGTGCACCTCCTATTTTACTTTTTGATCCGACACATATTTTGGGTTTCCCATAGCAAAACATGGACACTGCCATTTATACACATATGGGAGGCGGGGGGTATCATTTAGTGAGCCCATTGCTCACAGTACCTCTAGTTTCAAATGACTGGAGTTAGTCTTAAATTGCATTCCAGCTGAAATTTACCAGTTTTAAATAATTTCTACTAATTTATAAATTTAACATAAATTTTAAAAAGAAATAAATACAGTTTTGAATCTGTATAGTATTAAATAATTGTAAAATTCTTGATATTTAAAGAAAAAAAAAATTGCAAATAGTTATATTCCAGGGCACGGCATATATTAAACAGGGGATGCGTCATACATATGAAATATTATCAAATGTATCACCTTCTTTATTTTCATACAATATTTTTACTTCTATTTGATAAAATTTTATACAGATATTATAATATTTAAGACTTTTTTTACCGCAAATTTTATCCTCATATGATAAAGGTTGTATTCACAACTAATCTACAGATAAAAAAAATATGATCTGGAATTACATATCTAACATATCATATAGTTAAAGAGAAATCCTCAGGCAATTCTGTGTGTAAATGACGGTAAAACAATAAGTGTGAAAAAACATCGGTAAACATTTGACCAAACGATTGATTGTACAAATGTATTTGTTAAAAAAGTTATTCTATCGAACACAGAACTTGCGTAATAATGTTAACGTCTTTGAACAAAGCCGTTCATACTACATATGTAGTAGTCTTGTGTTATCAATATTTTACCTCTTTTCAGAAATTGTAATTATAGCATCTAGATAAACGATTCACTTTAAAAAGCAATAACAAATACGTTAGGCTAGATGCATTCTAACCTTAAAAACAATAAAGAAAAAAAACACAAAATCTCATTTATGTAATAACATAATTTTCAAATGAAATACATTACTACACATACATAACATTGAACTTTATCTATAGGATAGGAATATATATATTTCTATCCTAAACGTCTTATGACTATAATGCTGCAATGAAAAAAATGCATTCATGGAACACTCTTTTACTCAGAACCAAATTGTTTTGCGTGAAAATATAACAAAGTATTGATCAAAGAGTCACAAAAAAGTTTATCAAAAATTCTTTATCTTCTCAGCAGCTTGCACACTTTAAACTTAAAACGGCGATCCCTTTAATGAGAAAAAAGTAAAAGATCAATGAAAACGAAAAAAAAAAATATGAAAGATACAATAAGATACAATTACAATAAATGTTATTAGAAGCTGTAACCTAACAAACAATATTATATAAGATTATTTTCGTAATTTTCATTGGCGGAAAGGACGTCACGTGATATTCCTCCTTTTGTGATAACGACGCGTAAGCGCGTCGGCGGAAAATGACAAGTTTATCTTAAATTTTAAACAGATAGATGAGCTAGCGCCGTAGCAATTTTAAAACAAAGAAAGGAAGGGCCGTTATCAAGTGATTTATTCTGCTGAATTCTTTAATTTCTATCGAGGCTGGAGTGTGATACAGTTATAATTGTTTTTGTTAAGTGTATTGTATAGACAGTCACACATAGGTAAAGAAACATGGGGGGTTGAAGTTTTTGTGTTGACCTAATGGAGTTTTGGCCCAACGGAAGACGGAACACATTCTTTTTACTCTATATAATTTGGTGAAGATGCCGATTGCTCAAGGCATTGTATGAGATGATTTAAGAATAGAATATCGTGGCAATGTAGCAAAAAAAAATTCAGGTAAGTTGAAAGGAATATAGAAATAACTTAAAGTTTATGTTGTATGAAGAAATCAAGAGAGTTCCGAATGTGAAGTTGTGAAGTAGCTTGGTCCTTTTTGGTCATTTCATCTTTTCAAGAACTATTAGGTTTTTAAAAGCCATGCACATCAGATTTTTTTTGTTTTATAAATAAAGGATTTATTCGTTATTTTAGTGTAGATTCTTGTTTCTTTGAATTTTTCAGATTGGCTGAATTGACCAATTAGAAATAAGTATATATCTTTGGTTTTGCTTAGATGAAAAAAAAAATATATATTTGTTTAAATATAATCAGATAATGACTCGGGCTTCTCCGTCAGAAAAAAGGAAATTTGAAGTATAGCAATTTATATATATTTATATATATGTAGTTATCTTTAAACTGTAAGCTACACAATAAATAAACATAGTTTTGAATGAAATTACGAAATTCTTATCGTACGTTATCTATAGATAGTTTTCACAGTTTTCCCAAATGCACGACCATGAAGCCGAGCATGCGTATTCAACGAATTTGGAATTCTAATGTTTTTTCAGCCTGGTCCCCTTCCATCTCTTCCAAGGCAGGTTTGTTATATTTTTTCTATCTCCTCAACATTGTTAAAATGTTGTCGTGTCGTTCCTCTCTCAGACATATCCTCTCGGGGGCTCACGCAAGATTTTTGACATACCGTATAAAACGTGATATTGAAGAATTGTTTCAATTTAAATTAATAGTTTTGGATTGAAAATAAATATCTATCTCAAAATATACATAACACAGAAATTGAATTGTAATGAATTAAAACATTTTACTATTTCTCGTGTTTAACACTGTGTATACGTGATTCCAACGAAAGAGGTGAATTTTTTTCATTAATATAATTAATCATTCAAAAGAAATTTGATATTTGTCAGAAAAATGCACACTAAATCTGTTTTTTTATTTGATAAAGTTAAACAAAAATAAACATTTTCTAGACGTAACAAAAGACACATTTATGGCGGTCGACGTAGGAAATCTAAAACCCACAAGGAACGTTTCACCAGAAGCATTATTCCCACATTAGGTCTTTAATTGTATATGATTTTAAACGTATATCTATTATCAAAATTACATAAATTTTTCTGTTATATTACATTTATCCCATGTATGATGTTTTAAAGATTATAACGTGTATATTTTGTTTCTGTTTTGTTGTTTTGAAATATACTTTCTCTGTAAAACATTTGAATTTTATGATTATTTGACTGGTTATTTTAAAGTAGATGACTGTATGGTACTTAATTTCAAAATTTATTTTTTTATAGTATATGTAGGCATTTGTCCCATTGTGATTTCCAACTCATTTACCAAAACAATACCCCTCTCAATATTACATGTTGTTCCTCGATTTTATCAATCAATATAAAAATTACATGATATTTTCCCACTTACCTGTCTTTTTAATCAGCGATGATTCGTCCTTCAGTTGCGTTAAGAAAAGGTGTAATTCGTTGTTTTTCTCTTGTAGTAGAGGAAACTTTTCATCATGTTTGTTCATCTTCTGCTTAAGAATAGCTAACTGTTCGTCCCGAATCCTTGCTTCTCCTTTGAGATCTAATAAATTGACAGTACATGTAGATTTATGGCTGGTCAAGTGGTAAATCCAAATAAAACCCCAGAAGTTAATCATGTTAGATTGACCTGAACTCGCGTTGAACAATGTAGGTAGATATACATGTGTATATATGTATTCTGTTTGAGTAAAGAATATTCCAGTTTTTCATTGAGTCAATTTTTAACTGATAGACAGATTCAACCAATATATTATTTACTGTGTATTTCAAAATACAACACATGTATATTCAATTTTAACATTTGTTGATTTTCTTTAACAGTGTAAGTTTTTTTCTTCCTTTCCTGGTCCTCGATTTATTAAATGTACCACCAAATATCCCTTTCTCATGGCAGATGTTATTTCTCGATTTCATTAAAACAATGTTATACCGTATTATTGGAAATTTAAGCGAGACTCAAATTTAGCGATTTGTCCTTAAAAACTGGTATTTATTTTTAGAGAGATGTAATTATAGCGATATTAAAATGCTGACCGAAGCAGGTAAATACTACAAACATAACACAATAAATTTTTAGGGATATTAAATTTTGGCGATCTTGGCACCCCCGCTAATAATGCCAAAATTAAATCCTCGCTAAATATTCTGCCCATACGGTAACAAAAGAAAGTTTGTGCTTTAGTCATGGCAATTCGACAGGGATAGTGGCCCATAAAAAGAATTAAAAATATCATTAATTCAATATTTTTTTTCAAAACCTAGCCATTGGTTGTGTTGTAGTTGAATGCAATATTGGTAAATATTCAGTTGAATATGTTTGTTTTTAGTGAATATGCACCTGAATGAGACCGTACGTGTCAAATGATGCAAAAATCGACTTTTTTATAATCGTTTTTCACAAATTTTCTTGTTTCTGGGTCTTCTCTCCTTCATGAATTTTAAATGCGCTATCAGTGTATTTTTAACCGTAAAATATATTCTAGTTGTTTAAAAAAATGAAGAGATGATCTACAAATACCAAATTCTAAACTTTTTCCCATTTATTCTCTGGCAGAAAATTGACTAAGTCCAACTGTATAGGGCTTTGGCTTGAAATAATGATTTAAACACTAGCTTCGTACATAGTTTCCCTGTAGATACAATAGTTTGTCGCTGGATTCGAGCCACATCGATGCAGTGTTTTAAGTTTGAATACAATGATTTTATTATTATTATTATTAGTATCAGTATTTTGTGATAAGAAATTTTGATTTGATAGTAAAATATTTTTCATTGAATCAAGTTTAAAATTATGTTCTATCAATTGTTTTACTTCGGTTTATTTTTTCAATGTGTTTGTCATTTTGTCATTTATAGTGCTAAGGTTCCCAAGTAGAAATAAACATACATGAACTTGTAACAACAAAGTTACATCTGATTTTTAAAAAAAAATGAATATATATATATTTTTTTTAAAGCAACTTCGATCGTTCTTTTATATTCGATATTTTCAGTGTATTTTAAAATTGAGCACAAAAATAATTTAGTGTCAGACTTCTATTAAATTCTATTATATGTATCCAGCATGAATAAGTTATTTTTCATGACACCTTTTAATTGGAATTTTTTTTTTAACAAAATAAACAAACATGACAGAAATTCATTCCCATGAAATATCTAGGTTGATTTACAAATATATGTAAAAACAATGCTTGGACATTTAAATCTGATGTTGTGTCATTTGATCCTGCAATATATCTAGTGTGTCCACTTTCTGTAACTGTTTTCGCTTACCTGTATTGTTCTGTTGAATAAGTAATAATTCTTTGTTCAGATGTGTTAACAATTGTTGAAATTCCTTGTTTTTCCCTTTCAGAAGCGAAACCTCTTCATCGTATTTGTTGACTTTTTGCTTAAGAAAAGCTAACTGTTCGTCCCGAATCCTTGCTTCTCGTAGGAAATCCCTTAACGTCGCATCGAAAATGAAAATAGATCCAAAGATGAATGCAACAATTACACCTGTTATACACTGCTTAAAAATTATCATTCCAATATTTCTTTCACTCATATCAAGGATAAATTTAGGTTTTTTTTTTTTACTCATACATATAGTGTCTATGGTTGTATTATGTCCTTTATCTTGCAAAGTACACACGGTCACGCCACACAACTACATGTAAGGTATAAACACTGATAAATGCAGCATGTCCACATCCAGATAATTCTAGTGGTGTATTTCCGACCAATATATATAATATATTTTCATGGAACTCGATAGAAGTGTAACACGGTGATTGTGTTTTTATTTAAATGTTCTTTATTCCATTTATGAAGATATAGGAAAGTTGACAATGTTCCTACAATAATATAATAATAAAAATTTACAAGCTACATTACTATATTATACAGAAAGATCATTAATCATGTTAATGATTAATGGATACTTTCTGGCATGAACCGAAGTCGTTTCATAATACCTTTTAAAAGACGTGTTTCACTCCTGACCAGAAAAATATAGATCTGAAACAAACAAAGACCATGTGATTGCATGAAAGATCTTACGGTAAAAATGTTCTTTGTGGCTTTATTTTCCAAAGTGAAAATCAGAACATCATAATTATGTTGATAAAAGTTTTTTTTTTCATGCTGGGGGCCGGGCAAGACTAATGCTTGACTCCCATAAATGCTGCGTGAATATATAAGTTTTAAATGTACACTTCTTTTTGAATTAATTGTCTTTCAGATTTTAACAAACAATGTCAACAAAACATTTTTTCTGTTGCACTCCTGACATGGTTATTACATTTTTGTTTCAACATCAGACACGACCACAAGTTGATCAAACAAAAGTTACTACAGTCCACATTTAGTTTAGTTCTCACTTAACCTTGGACTTTTTTATAAAGACAATACTTATTTAGCGTCTCTCAAATGGCAAATTGATTTTCATTGGTTAAGAAATTAATAACATTAACAACTTTAAATTCGTGTTCACAGCGATGAGACGACTTTTACCCCATCTCTTCAGCTCTTTGTCGTACGAAAAACCTATCATTGGAATATTGCTAGACTCGTTGACATTCGTCCGAATGTATATTTCAACAGCGAATGATTGGCTGCTTACACTTCACACGCTTATCGTATAACGTCGACTATTCCACGCCTTACTGAAAGTCCAAGGTTAACTGAGATTTGTAATAAAGCTCAATGCGTATAGTTTGAATATTATCAGAAAAGTTTTTTTTTTTCAACATAAACCATTACAACTTATTTCACAGATCTCCAAAATATATTAGATTTTCAAAATGTCACAAAAAGGTGTTACGATTTTTTTTGTGATTTGGGATATCAATGAGATGTTTGGCAGGTATTTATACATGTACGGGGTACACTATATAAAGACATATACTGAGACTTAGAAAAACTATTTTCATTGCTTGTATTTTAGTTTGGGTAGATAAACTTGCATGTGTTTGGTCATCTTTTTTAATTTATCCGCACAGAGAATGATTTTCCAAGTCAAAAAAATAAACATATATTCGTGTCCGTAATAAAAATATGCCTCCTTCAGAGTCCTTGTATTGTACTTTATCCGCATACTTTTGTACAAAAATAAGACTTGTGTCTTTGTTATTACTGCTAAATCTATTTGCGTATTTTTCTGAGAAACTTAAAAAACGCTTTTCTGAATGTTAAATCAAAGTATCCATAGATGATAGGATTAACAATGTGGTTAATAATAGATGATCTTCTCATTAACATTACAACATTCAAAGTGACAACATCCATTGAATACCAGAAATAGAATGGATCGTTCGTTGCCAAGAGTATAGTCACGAGTGTTGGAAGATATGATAAAATATAAAATACAATAATAGTAATAAACATGTAAGTGAAGTTATTTCTGACATTTTTATTCCTTTTCTTTCGAATGCTTGGTTTCTTTTTTCCAGTTGTATTGACATCTGACTTTTTTCCCGGGGTTTGGCTGGAATTCCCAGTATCCGACAGAGAACCTTGGTTTGCCCTTATTTCATTATCAAGGCCAGTTTTAGTGTTTGAATTTTCCGTTCCTTTAATTTCCGATTTCACGACTTTTATTCCCACTTCTGAATCAAAATTATCTGGTGATTTGTTATCTTTCCTCTCAATTGACATCTCCTCGGCGTTAGACTCGGTTTTGTTCAATGGACCTACACTAGTCATTTCTATGTATGTCGCAGATATTTCTTTTGAGAACCCTAATTCATCATCTGCTGAATCTATTTTTACTTCGCTTTGTACATCATTTACATGGTAAGTAAATTTTGCATCAGTTTTTCCTTTAAATCGCCGGAAAATCTGAAGGCCAATTGGAATATACAATGCGGCAGTGATCCCAACATTGGAAAAAAGAACAAATATTTCAAAGAAAATATAAACCATTTTTAATATGTGTGTTGTTCCTTTAAACTCCCTCAATTCGCACATCTTCACTGTAACATTGTTTTGCAAACAACTTACATCCTGATATCGATTTCCAGCAAAATATCCAACCGGAACTGTGTTAATGATTGCAAAAATCAGACAACAGCCTACGGCGCATTTCTTGGCGAAAATTGACATCTGTCTTCCATTTGGACGACAAATCTTCAGATATCTGCTGATTGAAATCATCAAAAGGATAAAGGCTGACCAGGATGTTGTCACCCAAGAAATATAATGAAGAAATTGACACAAGACTTCATGTGGAAAATGAATGTAATGGAAGTTAATAGTAATTCCTAGTGAAGCTAAACACACAGAGGAAAGCAGATCAGCCACAGCTAAATGTGGTATGAAGAACCGTTCCTCTGTTTGCGGCATCTTGTATTTGTAAAGGTACAACACTTGAGCGTTTCCAAGAAATCCTAAGCACAGAAAAATTACAATTATGGAAGTATTGAATGACAGTGCATGTGAAAAATAAGAATTGCATTCCGCAACGGCATAACCAATGGAAGAATTCATGATTTATCCAGTGATCCTTATGGTTGTCAATGTTAATTCTCCCACCTTGTTGCTGTAGTCTAGATTTACATGTCCATGTAAAATGCACCGAACACGCCTACTAACTTGAAGGAAGTTAAAATTAAGTTTCAAATGTCTATACATTGTATATGTTACATCTGTTTGTATGAATGATGTAAAAGTTATATACAAGGAAGCTTTAAGTGTTATATTTTTTATTATATATAATCATATTTCCTAGAAAGACCTAAATCATATGCACTGTATATTTTATGCTTGCATGTATACAACTGCAATAAAAATGGAAAACAAACTTGTTTAACACTTGTTCAAACACCTTAAAAACAGCAATTTTTAAAACTCTACTTTAAACTATGACTTTTGACTAACTTTTGAAAATTTTTGCCTAACTTAAAACTTTCCCAAAAATTAATCTACCAATATATAGTGCCCAAGAATTTCACTCTTCAGAAGTGCATTTAGAAATAGTCCGTACTACAAGACCTTTTCTTGGATACAGACATTTTTATTATAAAAACCTTTAACCTTGGCCATAAATTGGTACTAAGGCTTTCATATTTAAAAAGTGTTTTTTTGTTGACCAGACCTTTCCTTGCATGCCGAATTTGCTACCTTATGAAATTGGAGCTAACTGCCTTCTGAAAAAACTTGAAGTTGATCATTACTTTTGAACGATTAGTGATAAGGGTTTTATATTTAACATGTGAATTTCTTGTGAGATGACCTTTCTTTAAGTATCAATATATATACATGCACATGAATGACGTTGGAAAAGCATCTGATTCAGTGTTTTACAAACACATTTACTTTTTCGCTAACCTAAGCTGAAAGCTTCTGTGACCTTTTCTGATCACCTGTTGTATATTAGAAAAATCTTTAAAATGTTCATCCCAAGCACCACTGGGCCAGGAAAGTTGAAACTTATGTGGAAATACCCTATATTAGGGTAGATTCTAAATTGTTAAAATCATGATCGACCCCCAGGGTTAGGGTAGGGCCATAATGGGGAATCAAAGTTTTACATTTAAACATATAGGTAAATTTTTTAAAATCTTCTCAAGAACCACTGGGCCAGAAAAAAATTTAAAACTTATGTGGAATTATCTTGGAGTAGTGTACATTCTAAATGTTCAAATCATGACCCAAGGGATGGTGTTGGGCCACAAAAGGTATTACAAGGGGGAAAATCTGGTGAGGAACAACCAGGCCAAAGTTACTCAGGTGAGCATTGTGGCCCATGGGCCTCTTCTGATGAAATTTTATTTGTCTTATTATTTTCCCTTAGTTTGTTGCCCTTGAACTCAGC
This sequence comes from Saccostrea cuccullata, assembly GCF_032062105.1. Taxonomy (NCBI): domain Eukaryota; kingdom Metazoa; phylum Mollusca; class Bivalvia; order Ostreida; family Ostreidae; genus Saccostrea; species Saccostrea cuccullata. Next base: position 4,063 of record NW_026926653.1, on the reverse strand, counting down.
CAATAAATGTGTATCATCTAAATCTTATCTAATAAGGTCAAAAACAAATGAAGTTATAAACAATTTCTTTATTTTTTACAAATATTGTAACAAATGTTAAAAAATAACAATAATTAATATTGCACACACTTAAGTAAATAAAAACAATATGGCACTAAAAGACTCATACTGAGCTTGGTTAAACATTTACATATTAGATTTCTTTATTCAAGGTTCAGAATAGCATTTATTGATGTCTTTTGAGAAAAAAATCCCATTGCCTGCATTAACACATTTTTCCTTCAAGGCTATAACCTACACTTACATGTGCAATGGTGAGCCAAAGCAAATTAAAGTAAATGTTGCATCTCAACACACACTGTGGAATCATTGAATTCCTTGGGGTAAATGTTTAGGGGTATGCAACATTTTCTTGGTTCATAAGAACCTAGTTCTTTTAAGGTACCTCATATACAAAGAAGATAAAAATATGGACAAAAGATTTGTTTGTGGGGGTGTAAATTCATGGAATTTGTGACCAACAAAATCCACAAACACAGGAGGTCCCCCAAGACCACTGATGATTCTACTGAAGCTTACTAAGTTTCTAGAATTGACTTGATTGTCAATGTATTACCTTCTTCAGACATGTAGAGAAACTGCATTAACAGTTAAACTTCAGCATCTCTAACACCTATATTTTTAATACCATGGTTATATCCAAGTAATTTGGAAGTCCCAATATCCTGTTCCTTAAGTTTTCTACCCTTGATCTCTCCAGTTTTTTCTTGCTTCAATTAAGTTTCAGAAAACTGTACTTTTGGTCTGCTTAGGACATGCAACCAATGATCACCCAGTTTTTTTTTTTTGTGGAGATAATGATGTTTTATTGTACATGTATTTTCTTCAGCACTCACATTAAAATTTAACTTCCTGTGGTCAATGAAACTTGTTAAGGTATTTGTTGTAGAACTGTATCTCCTTTTTGCTTGGTTCCCCTGGACCATGGGAACCAACTAAAACAAAATGGTTGTATATGTCCTGGTCCTGCTTGTTAACAGGAGGTGGTTCTACTCCATAGCTACTGCCCAGCTTAAACACACTCTTGGGGAACCTAAAACAACGAGTAATACATGTTGTTAATTGTTGAATTACTTTAATTTACAAGTATCATTTTCTGAAGGCAAAAAATAAATGATTAACATGAAAAATAAATGTACTGCCTAATGCAAAATTATCTATTGACAAACTTAACACACTCCCACTTTATCTATAATACCTCCATTTGTCACTTATTTCTGTATGGCACTCACACTAAGTTTTCTATATTACTGGCAGTTTTTATACATATCTCTGTGACAAACATTAAGTACTCTATAAATATTGCAAGTTATTACTTTTTTCTCTCTAAGTGACAAACACTAAGTTCTCTATCATACTACCTGTTGATACCCCTCCCCCCTTCAGCCTGTGCCATTATGACATTCTCAAACAAGTTCTCTATAATAACTCTTTTCTGTATGAGAAAGTGTCATTCTCACACAGGTTCTCTTTTCTCTATAATATACTCATACGAAGTTCTCTATAATACTGCCAGTTGTCATTCCTTTCTCTAATATACTCACACTAAGTTCTCTATAATACTGCCTGTTGTCATTCCTTTCTCTACAATATACTCACACTAAGTTCTCTATAATACTGCCTGTTGTAACTTCTTTCTCTATGAGATACTCACACTAAGTTCTCTATAATACTGCCTGTTGTAACTTCTTTCTCTATAACATACTCACACTAAGTTCTCTATAATACTGCCTGTTGTCATTCCTTTCTCTATAATATACTCACACTAAGTTCTCTATAATACTGCCTGTTGTAACTTCTTTCTCTATGAGATACTCACACTAAGTTCTCCATAATACTGCCTGTTGTCACTCCTTTTTCTTCTTTCTTTGGTGGGGTCTGACAAACTTCACTGATCTTCACATATCTACACATATAAGAAAAGAATTCCCTCAATCAGTTATTCCCACATATTAATATACTGTAAACTAATGGATTCATCCTAGATTCAATTTCAAGTCCATATTTTGACCAAGTTTAAGCAGATAAGTTTCATGTTGACATTCATATTAAGAACTCGATAAGCGATTAATCTAGGATATAGTGAAGGAATGAAAAGGAAAAAATATACTAAAATCATACAGATACATGTACCATATACATGTACCAATTATCAATCTATTACAATAGAGCAGAATATTTGAAAAAAAAATCAACATCAAGTAAGACTTTATTTTTATCTCATACTTTGCAGACCATCAATCAATGATGTAAGTAGGTGAAGTACCATGATAATATATTTGAACAATCTAACTTCAGTTTTTAGTTTCTGGCATGCCTGATGAAAATGATGTACATTGTAAATACTGACATCCATAATATGTCTCTGTGATTAGGTAATACTACTTATAATATGTAACATGTAATTACCTTACATATATCCATGTGTCGTTGTCATTTAATATACACTATATTCAATATTTATCCCTCATACATCCTTATGTCTTAACGTTTGTGATTGGATACATAATACATCCAATCCTTACCTTTCATACATCCATGTATCTTTGTGATTGGGTGTATACTTGTGGAGTTCTTGTCCATAATCCTGGGAATAAGATGGAAACTGTCGCCCTGAAGTCTTTATACTTTGGAATCCCTGTGAACAATAACAAAATAACATTTTTTTCAGAAATCAACATTTTTCAACATGAAAGCAATTATTAAGTTTAATAATTGTTATTCTATCCTGTCCCAGTTATTAAAGGATAAGGTCTTTCAATTTTCTCTTAGTTTCCTTTTTTTTTTTAAAATCTGTGATCTTTTAATTTAGAATTTTCCTTTCAAATTCAAATTCTATTAATCCTACCTATCACCAACAAACTAAACTGACTCTTATAATACATGTATATTTACCTTCATAATTACAAACTGATCTTGCAGAGACCAACACAGTCTCATTATACCTGAAACTCGAAATCCTATGAGTTTCTATTACACTCTTTCTACATGTTCTAGATCTGTCTCATACCTTATACTTGATCTCGCCATCTGAGTGACACTCATACCCAATCTCCAATGCAGAGTTATCGCTCGTTCCTCTCTCAGACACCTCTGCAGTGGGCTCACGTCAAGATTTTTGACATAACGTATAAAACGTGATATTTGCCAGATTTTCAATTTTATTTAATAGTTCTGGATTGATTTAGTAAATATCTATCTCAAAACTCAAACATAAGCATATAAATTCATTTATAATGAATTAAAACAAACGCATTATTTCTCGTGTTTATCACTGTGATACAGGCGAGCCAACGACAGAGGTGAATGTATGAGCCAATGGTAGAGAGTGACTCATACCTTATACTTGATCTCACTATCTGAGTCCACTCATACCTTATACTTGATCTCGCTATCTGAGTCCACTGATGTCTCGGTCACACTCGTTCCGTCCACGTCTGAGCTCTCACTGTCACTCTCACTGGATCCTGTAGACAATTGAGATGATGATGAGTCCTTCCCAGAGATGTTTGGATTTACTTCTTGGCTGAAAAATTCAAACGTCATCATCTTACTTGCTTCAATGTTTACTTTTTTAAAATTGAAAATATATTAATTAAAATATCCAATTGTGTGTATATGGCTTATTCATGGTTCTTCAAAGGATCAAGTATAACTTTTCTCATCCTAATCATCATTTAAATGACAGAGCAAAGACCACTATAATTATATGATTAAGTTTTAATTATTAAATAATTAAGAATTTTATTTTTTTATTTCATTTTTTTTTTGGTTACTTGTTTGCATATGTTGTTTGGTGTGTGTATGATTTTTTAGAAGAACAGACATTCAAGTGTAGCCATTTTTCTACAACAGATAAATGATACATAAGAATTTAATGATGCTGAAATAAAAATATTATATTTGGAAGTGTATCATCACATTAAGGGGGTGCAAATGATGACTTTTTTTAATATTGAAGAGCAGTTAGTGTGAGTGCATAGGGTTTTAACCTTGGATTATT